>NW_004524578.1:32591821-32595484 GCF_000260255.1 Octodon degus
AACAAAACAAAACAAAACAAATAATTTAAAGGTGAGGGATACAGCTCAGGGAAGAGTCCCTGGGCAAACAAATAAACTCATTGTATATTTCAGCCAACATTAGATGCTTTTGGCTCTCAGCTTAAAGGTGAGAATCTTGAGTCAAGCTCCCAGCCCTTCCTAGTACATAACAACAAAATGGTACAGGATGATCTAAAGCCCTGTAACCAGATCACTGCAAGCTCAAGTGGACCTCAACTCTTTCTGCTGTTTTCCCCAAGGAGACACTGTAAACCCATGGTGAAAGACCAATACTATTTTCCTTTGCTTTATTTGGGATCCAAGAGACAATTTTCTGCTTAACCTAAAAAGTCTGAAGTGTGGGGTTGCATATGTTATTTATTCTCACTCAGTGCAAATTTATAGTTTGACTTGTAGGAAAAGAATACAGAAAAAAAAAAAACCCAGAAATCTTGGCCTAGTTAGCTGAAAACAATTCATTCATAATTTGTTGGTTTCCTTTGTTTAGAAAAAACAAAAATTCACTATGTATCATTTGCTGGGAAGTCTCATAATGAGGCAGCCCAGAAAACTGACAAGAGGTTCTCAATAGTTCACACGTCACCACATTCAGGGGTGCCATCCAAGGACCTCACAAAGCTGAGGTTTCAAGGCTAGGAGGGCTCGGCCCTAGCTGTGTGAAAGGTCAGCTACAGAAGTGGGACACAAGGCGGGCCCTGAAGGCTTCAGCCCATCCACATTTTTAATTAAATTCCCTACTATCGTGAGCAAAAATCTATAGTAAATTTAGTCTTCATAAAATCTGTTATTTCATGGCAACTTCCATTTGCATAATACCTTGGACTTTTCAAAACCTCTTTGCACATTCCATCTCTATAGGTTTACAAATTACTTGAGAAGGTATTATATTCATTTCATAAACAAGAACTAAACAAAATAATTGAGGCCCTTTCAGTTTGTTGTTAGCAAAACCAAAACCCCAGTTTCTCTGACTCAGGTAAAGCTACATTTTTTCCACTATTCCAACTACTCTTTCTCCCCACCAGGCAGACCACCACCACCATGCTCACACCATTCCGGAGACTTTGCCACCCTCTCTGCAATGTGACGCTCGACTTTAAGCCAATGGAAGTCCTTAAAAAAAAAGAAGCTTTGTTTTCCCAAACATTTGAATGAAAAGTATAAAAGAATAGTATGAATCAATAATTATTATTTGAGAAGACATTTCAAACATTGTGCTACATATATTTACAGTAATCATTAATATTTTTATTAAATATTTATTTTCCATAAATATGCATTATTCCCATATGTACTGTATGTAAGTCAGAGGTAAGGGGACTCAACACCCTAAATGCAGCAACACTCTTACGAACTCCTTCCACACAGTTCAGTCAGGAAAGATTCAACGAAACATCTGTAGTCACAGTCCAATTTTTTTACATACGGAAGTTACAAGCCTTGACACAATTAATTTATACCTTCTCATTTTAAAGGACTCTCTTATTTAAATTAGTATGCCATCGGAACATAGCTGTGTCACAGATGCTTGAGCCTCTTGTCTTGTAGGGAAGAAGATCTGAGAAGCGGCAGTGATTAGGGAAATCCTCCAACCCATCTTGTGTTCATCATTAAAATGTAAATTCAAACCAGCTGTAAATGATGTACACTATGTGAGGAATTACTTTCTTGTGGTCGAAGCCCAACACCACTTCTGTGAACGGAGCTTTCTCATCAAGCCACCTGGTAAATTGGAACTGCCTGTGGTTGTAGGTGCAGGTGTGAAAACAGGCATCTCTCCATGCTGCCAAAGAACACATGTGGCTTTTTTCATTCCCCAGGTAATGACTTTCTATCCTTGAGAAGTTTTCATGTTTCTTGGCAGAAATAATTGGCTCATTTTAGGCTAGACTGCTTGTCTCTGTAGTAGTGGAATGAAGTCAAAAGTTTTTGAAACATTTCTTCCTTCGTTGTGTTTTAGACTGCGTATCGGCTTCATTTTAAGTTTCCATGTGGATCCAGCCAACTGGTCAATTTGATCTTCTGTGAAAACAGACTTTAGAGTATGCACGCAGAAACTTTTGAAGAGGGAGACAGCCAAACTTTAAAGTTATGGTTCCTTCAGCTGTTAATTATTTAATCAATCTAATAGTAATTCTCCACCACCATAGTACATTTTAAAATAAAGTTTGCAAGCTGGATGATTCAGCTACATTGAAGCGGTCCCGCTGCTTCCTTTTCTTGCCTTTTTTATTACACTTATCTCCTACTTTTCAAAAGTGAATTTCACTTCCCACCCAGCTCATATCTTACTGCATGATGGAAAAACCTCCAAATTCCTAATCTTGGTACTTAGTTGGATTCTAATGCTTGGGAAATTAAGTGGTCTTTAATATTTTTAATTATCAGTTTTAAAAGATATCCTAATCAATTAGCACAGAATTATTATTAAAATTTATCTTTCAGGAAAGATTAAGACATATGTGGTATTTTGTATATATATATAACTCTGAAGAATTATCAGAGTTGAGTGACATTGCTATAACAAAATTCCTTCATTCCTTCTCTACTTATTCATGAGTAAAGTTAATTAGCATTTAAATCTATAAACATAGAAAGTAGGAACAAATCAATGCTGAACTTGCATTATTAACATTAGTAGACATGAAGGCAGGAATTAACCTATGAATCTGAAAATTAACATTCATTTCATTGAAATAGTTTTCCAAGAAATTTTTACTTGGGTTTAGCAATTGCATTAGCTTTGTATCACTAGAATAAAATATGTCATAAATAAGTTTAAGGATGAGTTTATTAATATCAAGTTACTTCAGCTCATTGTTTCTGAGGTTCTGGTCCATGGTGCTCTATGACTTTGGTCCCGAGGCAAAGCAGAGACTCATGGTGATGGCATGTGAGAAAGGAAGCTACTCATATCATGGCACCCAGGAAGCAGTGGGGTGGGCAGAGGGACAGGAAGACAGAGACAGAGAGGGAGAAGGAGAGGGAGAGGGAGCAGGAGAGAGGGAGGAGGAACATCCTTCAAAAGTGTCTTGTTTATGTTTCTTTCATTGCTGAGACAGAATACCTGATATCCAGAATTAAAGAAGGAAGGGATTATTTCGCCCACAGTTTGTGGAGGCTTCAGCCCATACTCAGCTGGATCCAAGGCAGAGCGGCATGTGGCAGAGGGCAGCTGTTCACAGCCATGGAAAACAGCAAAAGCAGCATGAGTAGAAGGTGAAGGAGCAGCAACCGCAAGCCTCTTTCCTTCCCTTACACTGTATGCAGGCTACTTGCCCTAGGGTGGATGTAGCTCTTAACACCCATCATCCCAGCTTTGAACCCTGAATAAATCAAACACTCTAAAAGCCGGTTGCATGACTTCATGAGGCTTTGTGGGGACATCTAGACACAAACCATAACAAAAGGCATGCTTCTCGTGATACGCTTCCTCTGCCCCAGTCCGACCTCCTAGTAACCTACTCAGCTGTGAAGTTATAGGTGGATTAACCCCTTGATGGGGTCAGCACCCTCTTGATCCAATCACCTCTCTGCACTATACCACTGAACATTGCTGCAGTAGGGATGAACCCTGCAATACATGACTTTTGGGGGGACACTGCAAAGAATAACCATAGCAGTAGTGGTTTCAATATATAT
>NW_004524578.1:32595973-32597096 GCF_000260255.1 Octodon degus
ACTGATAATAAATTAGAAAATTATATTATTTGTAAATATTTAAACTTAAGATAAAAATATTAGATGCCACACTAAAAATGTGCAGGAAAGCATCATTTATTAATTTTTCTTTGTGAGGTATGCAAGCAGAAAATCTAAAAATACTGTCCCAAAGCACGTCTTCCCAGGCTCTTGCTCGTGACTTTCCTTCCGTCCCCAGCCCGCGCTAGCCTACCTGCTCTGCAAAGCTCAACTCCAGTCCTACTTCTAACGCCCTTTCCAGGACCTTCCCCTGATGATCTCTTCCTTTCAGGAGACTCAGCTTCCACAGAGCATGCATGTGCTCCCCAGCTGCCACAACTATATGTTTCCTGGGATTATTTTTGAAGTTGGTGATTCTATATCTGACCCCTTTCACTTCAATGCAGTCTTCATGACAGCAGATATTGGGTGTTAATGGTTTTAACACCATTTCCTATTTATTGCAAACATTATGCATTACAAAGATGCAGCAATCATCTAAGAATCCATTATCATCAGAAATAGGTGGATTCCAGTCGATCACTGAAAGTAAAGACCTAGGATGTCTTTAATGCAAATAAGCAGGAGGACAAAGTTCACCATGTTGTAAAGATGGAGTTAACGTCTCAGTAAGAAGCAAATTTGTATGATTTCTTCCCAATACTGTACTTCTTTGAGATGAAGGAATTTCATCAAAGTGTCAGTGAAATTAAAGCAACGAATCGATCTCAAGATTGACCTTGGCCTGCAGCTGTCCTCCCAGCTGCAATGGCTGGGGTGCCTTTTCTTCTTACCGAGTTTTGGGGAACAGCTGGACACTGGGCAGCAGCAGCTACCCAGCAGAAGTTGTTTTAAAGGCAATATCCCAAATACAGAAAGTGAACTGAAGCATTTGAGGCTGAGTGTGAAGTCACACGGCTGAGTATAAAGCCAGTAACAGGGGAGCGCATTGTGACTGCAACGATGCCATCAGGGACAACATGGTAAAGTAACCAGATATATATTTTTCATGCCTCTTCTTCAAATTCATTATTCTAATGTTTTGCCCTGTATTAAAATTTTAGGGCCATAGCAGTTGCTACTGAAATGTTTGGTAGGACAGGCAATGAAAGATGATTAATGA
>NW_004524578.1:32604819-32605754 GCF_000260255.1 Octodon degus
AAATAAAAATATTTTGCTGGGAAAAAAAGTAAAACTTGTAAGAGTGTCTTAGAGGAATACTGAAAGTATTGCACTCATCTTGGAAAGTATGATGGGAATAGTATAAGCCTGGGTGAATGAGGCTTTTCACAAGCAACAAGACAGCTGGAGGAAAAGGCTTAAGTTAAAAGAACATAAAAAAAAGAACATAGAGTTGAGGGAAACGCAGTGCTGATTCATAGATAAAATTTTACCTATGTATGTTTTACTGACCCTCTGAGACACTCTGTTCTCAAATAATTTAAATAGCTTGTATTACAGCATTGGCTCTTGGTTCACTAAGACAGGTTTGGTAAGAGTTCCAACAGTGAAGTGAAGACTCCAGGACCCACGTGACCTGCTTATTGCATTTCTTTCTTTGTGCTCTATCCAGTGCCCTAGTTGCCAAGCAGTTTATAAGGTTCTCCGAGGTAAGTTTTCTGCCAGAGATCTGCACCAAGTGGAGCAGGCTCTTGTTTCTGCTCCTAATTATGGTGCATGTATGTTGGACAATGGTGACACAAGCCGAAATGCCCCAGTAGCCTTTCCCCAAAGCAGAGCACTGCCTTGCTCTAGCCCTGGCACACCTGATGCTCTTCTGTTTATGCCCAGGATCACCATTTTAGGGATGGGTCCCCTAAACACACCATCTGACAGTGAATTCTACAATGAACTCTGTGACCAGGCTTGGGGTGGAAACACTCTGATATCCTACCAAAAACCCTGGGACATGGCCTATGGTGTATGTCTTCTGGGGAGAAAACTATGTTCAGCTATTGGTTGAAATTCTGTTTTACTGTTATTTTCTCTTTAAAAGAAAAAAAAAGTTGCTTGAATAAATTTAACAGGAGATTTGGTGAAAAACTCATTAGAGTAAGAATTTAAGGTGCACCTAAGATTCACTTCAAGAAGAGGAG
>NW_004524578.1:32606429-32610670 GCF_000260255.1 Octodon degus
AAAAAATATAAAAAGAAAAATTGAAAAAACAGAAGAGGAGACGTAGTTTAGAAATGCATAGCTGAAGGAGCCAGTAGCACCATTGGTTGGTGCAGAGTACTTATACAGAAACATACAGTTGTCTGCGTTCAAAATCCACCTACTATCCTTTCATCTAGTGATAAAGATTTGGCATATACTCAGCTGATACCCTCTATTTAGTCTCAGTAGAAAGTTCTCACTCTCTGTCCCAGATCCTACTCCAAGAAACTTGCTAAGCATTCTCCTAAGTCTTAATTCATCTGTTCCTTTCTATCCTTCTATCCTTTCTGCTCCTAATATATCAATATTTACAATGTTCTCATCTAAAAACAAAGAAAACATCTTATCACTACATCCCATTACCTGAAATCTCAATATGCTTTACATTTATTCTCCAACTCTGTTATGCAGCTCATATTCATTTCCTAATCCATCCCAATGGTCCTCTCCAGTGTTCTTTTAAAATTCTTTTGAGTGAGGGGACCCTTAAATATTGGTGCTACCAGAGTTCCTACCTTGCTTCCCTAAGCTCTTGCCACATTCTCCTTGAGTGACACCTTTCCCTCCTGTGGCAGCACTTCTCACCTCTATTCTGACAGCTTACAAATGTTGTATTTCCACCCTGTGACTCCTGCCAAACAGATGCCTATGTGTCCAGTTGTCTGCTGTCATCACATGGCCAGCCCCTAATGCTGATGTCCAAAATGACCATCAGCTCCTTGCTTCTTACTCTTCAGTTCTCTGCCTCAGTAAGTGGAAACAATACAGATTTCCATTACAGACCTGCCGTCCTCAATGTACACAATACCAGCTCAACTGCCAGTTTTACTAATTTAATGTCTCTTAAATTTTCTGTTCTTCGTTCCACTGCTCCTGCCTTAGATTCTTATCACTTCCCATCCAAGATTCAGGAAAAACTAAGTAAATTGCTTAAGATCAGGTGCACAGTGAGTGCAGAAATTTACCAAAATTCAAGCCCAGGGAACCTTAATAGAGAGCTGATCAGATTCTCTACTGTCTTCAAGTAATTGCCAAATTCATAGTGTCTGAATATATTTAAATGTCATCTCTGCCTCTCCATTTCTGCTATTACAGACCCAGGTTAGTCTGTCAACATCTCTTTATTGGACACAAAACAGTCTCCTTTGCCTACTTCCTGTGGTCTTTCCTCTTGTGATCCAATTCATTTTCCTTCCTCTTCCTCCACCTTTGCTCCCCTTCTCATTTGAAGAAGTTCTTCCTACTATGCAATACCTATTCGTCATTTTGCTCTTTATTTTTATTTTGCTTTTCTCACGTAAGAGAAGCAGAGCAATGTTTAAACTTGCTTGTCTGATTTCCCTGAAGATACATGATTCACGTACCACCATTGCAGAATTAGAGTATTCTGAATTTGGCTGTTGGCTTACTTATATCAATGAGTTTTATGCTCTAAAAAAAATTTGAAGGCTTAGAAATTAGCATTCTTTTCTTTCAGCTTGAAGAACTCCCTGTAGCATTTTTTGGTAAGGTAGATCTAGTGATGATAAACTCCCACAGCTTTTGTTTCCTGGGAAAATCCTTCTTATTCATTTCTGGAGGTTAGAATTGCTGACTTAATTACTGTTTAGCTTCTTTCTCAGCTTTTTGCATGTATCATTCCATTTTTTTCCTGGCCTTCAAGGTTTCTGCTGAGAAATCTGCTGATAGTCATGGAATTTTCTTGTATGTGATAAGTTGCATTTCTCTTGTTTTTAAAATTCTCAATGTCCTTATCACTTTTGAATTTGATTAAAATGTGTATTAGTGAAGATCTATTTATAGTTAATATATTTGTGCTTCTTTAGTTTTGAAAGATCTGAGTGTTTCTTATTTGCCCCAAATTTTTGGAAGTGTTCTGTCATTTCTTTTAATAGCTTTCTGTCCCTTTCTCTCTCTTTGTTCCTTCCAGGACAAAATAATCGTGTTTTGGTTAACTTGATTATATCCTATAGTTTGCATAGGATATCTTCTGTAATGTTTTTCTTTTTAAAAAATTTCCTCTGACTAAGCAACTTCAGATGCCCTATTTTAAGGACAATTGTTCTTTCTTTCACAGTCTGCTCTTGAAGTTCTCTTTGGACTATTTTATTTCATATATTGATTGGGTTCTTTAGCTTCAAAGTTACTATTTGGTTCTATTTTTTTTAGTGGTTTCTATCCCTTGAATTTTTTTTTTTTAATTTTAGGACAGGGTCTACAGGGTCTTACTGCATAGATCAGACTCAGTGATCCTTCTGTTTACAGTCTCCCAAGTGGTGAGATTACAGGTGTGCACCACCACGCCCAATCTCAATCACTGTCTCAGCACACCCCAGAGGCAGGGCCAGCATGGCAGGTCCAGGGATCAAACTCCTGGCCCCTGCATCTGCCTAAGGCACTTTAATCCACTAAACTATTTGGCCTCCATATCCCTTGAAATTTTGAACTTCAAATTTTGTTGATGTACCGTTCTTCTGATTTCATTTAGTTCTTTCTATTCTGTTGTGGCTTACTCAGATACTTTAAAATGATTATTTTTGCTACCATATATTTGAACTGTCTGGTGCTTACATTCCTTGTGTGGAGCTGGCATTTGTACTTAGCATGTCCTCATTTTTTTAATCCTCTTTCCCTCCCTGTCACTCAACTCTCTTTATCTGTAGAGCTCCTCATTTGAGAAAGTTCCAGCTTCCTGCATATTATCTATCCTTTATTTTGCTCTTCATTTATAGTTGGGTTTCTCATAGAAGAGAAACTGCAATACCTAAGTGTGTCTGTCCGATTGACTTCACTTAACATTATGTTCTGAAGGTGCATCCATTTGCTTACAAACTACTCAGGTTTATCTTTCTTCATAACACAGTAGTATTCTGTTGTATGTAAATGTCATATTTGTATTGATGGACATGTAGGCCAATCCCAAGATGTAGCAGTTATGTGCTGTACTGCCATAAACATGTGTCACTGTAATAAGATGTCTTTAACTCATTTGGAAAGATACCTAGACAGGGAATACTGGAATTTCTAGTTTTAGGTGTTTTGGTTTTTTTGTTTTGTTTTGTTTTGTTTTTTACAACAGAATATATTTATGGGGGAGGGGACTTCTGTCCAGAGAGGGACAGAATGGGACTTGAGTGGGTTGCTTAGGAATCTGCCTTTTTTGTGATTTTTATAGAACAAAGCCATGAGGTGAGATGGGTCTAAGGTGGGACACGTGAGAACTCACAAGATGGACGAGAGAGAGAGAGAGAGAGAGAGAGAGAGAGAGAGAGAGAGAGAGAGAGAAGATGTAATGGGAACTGTCCTTCCTATGTTCTTCCACAGACCATGCTTGCCTTCTTTTTTTTTTCTTTTTCTCTTTCTTTCCGTGTTTTCTTCCCACACTAGAGATTTTAATCCAGTACCTTTTTCGTTAGCTACATCTTCTGACAATTTTTAAACTTTTATTTTGATACAAGGTCTTTCTAAGTCACTCAGTTGCCTGGGCTGAGCTCACAATTTCAGTTTTCCTATTTCAGCCTCTGCGTGCTGGGACGATAGGTGTGTGCCACCACCCTGTGCTGTCTTCTCTTATTTCCTTGCTAACCCATAATCGCTCACATTGTCCTCAGCGCTAGTGACTACATGTGTGTCGTACATAGTTATTCAAGCTCATGTTTCTGCAAGGAAAGGAGTGCTATGTAGTCTTATTTGACCATTTTAATGAAGTCACTCTTCTGTGCAATATCTACAGTAACTTTAAAAGCACCTGGAATTCAATAAATAATAGTGCAGTGGCCTAATCCTATGATTCCAACACTCTGGCAAACTAAGGCAGGAACATTTGCCAGTTTGAGTCTGGCCTGGGTAACGTAACAATTTACGGAGATTCTGTTTCAAGTTAAAAGAGGAAAAAAAGAACTGGGAATGTAGCAGCCTAAATATTAATATTTAGCAACCAAAGATATTAATGTTAGTTATTATTATCAGCTAGTGTAGGCTGCATATAAAGTCTAATATTTTTATTAAGTATCTCCTTACTAAATATTTTACTATGTACTAAGACAATAGCAATGAATTGATTAGACAAATATGATGCCTGACTTTTTGAGTTTGCTTTCTAAATGTTTATTTAATAAGGAATTTTAAGAAAAATAATTTTGTTTTTATTGCAAAACCCACACTAACTTATAGCAATAAAAAAAGATTTATAAGCCTGTGAGATTAAGAGAAGCCTCCCT
>NW_004524578.1:32612172-32614762 GCF_000260255.1 Octodon degus
CATTCTGTATAGCACTGTCCTCTGACCTTTGGTGTAGAGATTTGGTGCTGTTTTTACCTGAACACCTACCAAAATTCTTACCCAAGAGAGATTATGTGGTTAAGGCCATTATAGTTTTGTATTTACAGAATTATGAACACTAATAATGGGTAGTGATATTTAGCAGTTGACAAACTTTTGTAACTAATGGGTTTGTAGCAAACATTATGTCTGTGTAGCTAAGCATATATTAAATTGGGAATTTCTATTCAAAGTACTTCCCCTAAGTTCTGTCTGATTACTTCCCCTTGATGTACATAGTGTCTTCCAGGCAGATTAGCTCACCCCAGTTACCTGTTGCCTCTCTCTCAATCAAGAGAGAAAGAGGGGGTTGGGGAGATGGTTCAGTGGCTTAAGCACCTGCCTAGCAAGCACAAGGTCCTGAGTTCAATCCCCAATGACTGAGAGAGAGAGAGAGAGAGAGAGAGAGAGAGAGAGAAGATGCTCTCATATATCTGGGTCTAGCAAAGTATCTGAGCTTACAGGGTTTGGATCTACCACATTTGACCGCATCCCAATGTGCCTGGCTTGATTCCCTCTACTGTACTCAGCTTTTCCTGCTGCAGCCTGTGGAAGTGAACCCACTGTACCCCTCTGGCAAGATATTTAGCTCCTGAATTAGCTGGGTGGGTCTGGCCCCTATCCTCTGCAGGGAGTTCTGCCACAGGGTTCCATGCCAGGCCTGTCTGATGGGGGAGGTTCCTGGGAGTGTGTGGATGGTCCCACACACAGGCCAGGCCTGGGCACTTGCCGGAAAGGGATCCAGTAAGCAGGCGGGAGATCTCACATACACTCTGGGCCTGGCTCTGGCTGGAAAAGGATCCTGCAAGCCAGTGGAAGTTCACACACACACACACACACACACACGCACGAGCGCACATGCAAGGCATGGGCTCTGGCTGGAAAGGAAATCTAGGAAGTGGGCAGAAGGTCTCACACACATGCCGGGCCTAGACAAGGAACAATATTTAAGCTAGGACTTGAAGTAGGAATAGGAATTAACAAGGCCAAGTATGTTTTTTCTTGTGTGTGTGAGTCTGCACAATGTGTGTGTTACAGGATGATGGAGGGAAGACGTAGCAGAAAGTAAAAGCAGAAGAAAAGTGCCCTGGGATAAGAGGGAGCATGGGTTGTAGCAAACCAGAAGTCGGCTTCGTGCCTGAAGTACAGTCGGGGAGAAGGGAACTTGACAGGAGACTGGTCTGAATCCTGTCCTTAGGTCAGTGGGAAGAGAGAAAGGCTCTCAGTGGGGAAGGGCAATGGCTGCTTATTCTTTCCTATTACTTTGTACATTTAGATAGAGAAATCTACGTGCTCCTGAATGTGGTCCATGCTACTAAGTGAAATGACAGGCTCTCTTCTCCATTCTTAGACAAGCACACTATTTCAGAAGCTGTCTGAAAAGGAAGATAAACTGCTATTAACAACCTTTCCACTGTACACTAGTCCATTTCTTGGTGCCAATAAAACAACACCACAGGCAAGGGGAGCTACAAGGAGGGGAGGTTTGTTGGCTCTCTCCTCTGGAGGCCCTGGGCTCCACTGATTGTTTTTAACCCTCAGCTCCTCCCACCTGCTCCCTCCAGCCTCTACCACCCTAGCCGTAGTCAGGTGAGTGTCCACCCTGTAAATGCCTGCATATGCGACTTTGGGAGGCATATTCCGACCACACCCAAACTGTAGCCCATCCATATCTGCTACAGTCAAGTTGGCAAAGAGTGTTTTAATTACAAGTTTTACGTTTTAAACTCGGTTTTTTTAGGTTTCTATAAAAAATTGTAAAATTATTAAAGTTTTTGTAAATTCAAATGCAAAGAAATATTATGCAAGGAAAAGTATGCCTACTGCTCTCTGGGTTCCCGCATCTCATTCTCCTCTCTCAAGGTGAGCACTATAGTGTTTTGCCTACATTGCTAGGAATTTTTAATGCACATGAAAGCATTTTTATTTTTGTTGCAGATAATAGTGCATAAAGGTTAGAAGAAAAATGTTGGAATAGAGTTTGTGTCCTAGCCTTTATGGCCTAGGTAAAATCATTAACATGTGTAAATTAGTTTAAACAGTGCATGGCCTATCTACCTTCAGTGTCAGCTTTATTCTTTTGTTTTCTTTACACAAGTGGGGATATACAAGTTCCTGTTCCGCAACTTGCTTTTGATTGCTAATACATTATCTTTTAAAAGTTTGCTATATTTTAAACCTTTTATGTGAGTTGCCTCATTGAATCCTCATAGTGACCTTTAGGACAAATCCCTATTTTTCAGACCACAACTCAGATTAAGCACAGAGTTACTGTGCATTGTCCTCAGATTACCACCTCCAAATCCCAACAACATGACTCTAGCATCTTTCCTCTTAATTTTTTCTCTGCTATCTTTCAGACAGTGCTTTGACTTTTACTTATTTTAACAATATTTTACAATGCTCTTTTGGACCACAGTTGACAAAAACCTCAGAAAAGAGTATTATGAAGAGGGGCCAGGGAGATGGCTCAGTAGAAGAAATGCTTCCCTGGCAAGCACAAGGGTCTGAGTTCAATCATCAGTTCCGT
>NW_004524578.1:32615497-32620648 GCF_000260255.1 Octodon degus
GCCCCAGCAATGGGATTGCAGGCATGCACCACCACACTCAGTCTTGGTGGCTGGCTCAGTGCACCTGGAGGCGGGGCCATTGAGGTATGCAGTAGTGGGGATCGAACCCTGGTCCCTGTGCTTGCCTAAGCAGGAGCTTGGTCTGCTGAGCTACCTTGCTGGCCCTGATCTGCTAACTTTGTAAGCACACTTTTAATCTACAATTGAGAATCTTTGATTTTTTATATTTAATCCAAAATTTGAAGTTTGCTTTATCACCACTGGGATAAATATAAAATTTGTTCTAATATGTATAACAAGAATAAAATTTTCATTCTTCTTTTTCTAATATTACAGTCCATATTTAGGTACCTTATTAAAAAATAATAGCAATTAACTCTTAGCACTTACATCATCCCTAATCATGTGTAAATGCTTTTATATGGGTAAGAACACTGTCATTTGGGGCTAGGGAGATAGCTCAGTGGAATAAGCACTTGCCTGGCAAGCTCAAGGACCTGAGTTCAATGCCTGGTTCTGAAAAAAAAAAAAAACACACACACACACACACAATGTCATTCGCCCAGTGTCCAGTTGGAAATCTTTTGAGTCATTCAATAAATATTTAGTTATATCCTTCCTCTGTGAATAGACAACAAACTCAGTACTTAGAGTGCTTCTGTGAATCAAGCTGACAAATATTCTTGTCCTCATGCAGCTAAAAGCTCAAAAGAGACAGCCAAAAGCAATCAATATAACAAGAAAAGGAAGAGGCTATGTGGTAGTTAGAAAGTGATAAGTGGTGTGCAAAAAGGCAAAATAGAAGAACGTTAAGGCAATCAGGAGTACCTGGGGGGTGACAGTTCTAGAAAGTCCGGGGGCCTTCGTTGAGGAAATGAGAACTGAGCAGAGATTCCAAAGCAAGAAAATGACCGAACAGCTAGGTTTAGAATGATGTTCAGGAAGAAGAAACTGCTAGATGAGTTAGAAAAAAGCCAACGTGATAAAGCAAAATGAGTTGGGAGGAGAAAAGAGTCGATAGAGAAGGCACCTGAATCAGGTCAGAAAGAACTGCAAAGCCCATTGTGCAGGTGGGCTTGCTCTCTAAGTGACATTGGAGGTCTCAAGAGGATTGCAGACCAACAGCGAATATTCTCCTTTATGTTTTTAAGTGATTATGATGGCCACTCTCTTAAGAAGGGGTTATGGGTGCTAAGAGCAGAGGCAAGCAAAGGAGACACAGAAGTGGCCAAAAGAGTGTCCTGAAACCTTGCCACTCAACGTGGTTCAAGGACCAGCAAAATCTCCATCACTGAGAAGCTATAACTTCACATCTAACATGAAACTAACCCAAAATTGCACCATAATAAGGATCTCCCTAGGTGTCTCGCCTGCATTTTACAGTTTGAGAAGCATTGCCCTACAAGAAAAAAAACTCCATTAAGGAGAAAGGGGTAATGGGCTGTATCAGATGTGCTATCATGTCAAAGATGAGGGTGGAAATCATGGTCTTAGAATTATGAAAACCATTGGTTTCTTTAACAAGAGAAGTTTTGTCTTAGCAAGAGCAATAGCTTTATTGAATTCAATTTAAGCAAAGCTGTTAAAAGGGGAATTGGAGATTGGAAGTCCAGAAAACTCTTTCAAGGAATTTTGCTTCTACATAAAGGCAAGAACATGAGTAACAGTTGGTCAAATCAGTGAGACTTTGGTAATATTTTTATTGTATTAAGATGAAGAAATAATAGTATATTTGGATGGAAACGATCTAAGACCTAACTTTAAAATAAACAACCAGGGCCAGCCAAATAGCTCGGCAGATTAAAGTGCCTGCAAGCAGGTGCAGGAGCCAGGGATTTGATCCCCAGGCCTGCCATGCCGGCCCCACCCCCAGGACACACTGAAATGGCAATTGAGACTAGGCATTGTTTCAATCCATTGAAGATTATAAACTATAGTTTTTATATTTTGCTTCTTATGAGCTTTTACTTTTTGTTCTACTTCATTTAGACCTAATTAGACAATTAATTTGAACAGATATTATAGGAACATGTTCTTTTGTGAGCTGTAAAAGTTAAAACCTAAGACTCACAGAACAAGAGAAAACAATCATAAAATTCCAACCTGTTAAGTGAATAAATGAGAGTAGAATTACTAGTCATAGGATCCATATATATTTAACTTTCTGAAAAACTGCTAACCAGTATAAAACTCTGTGTGTCAGGGTTCCAGTTGGTGTGTATCCTTGTCAACAGCTCATAATGATAATATTTAAATTTTGCCACTCAAGTGGAATAAAATAGTATCCCCTAGTAACTGCTAAAAGTTATTACTGGGGAAATTTTATTTGAAATAATTGTGCTAAAACTCATTTCTCTCCTTCATTTACTCTGCACCAAAGGAAAAAAAAAATCTTTCTGCATGTGAAAGGAGAAATTTAACTGGATAGTTTGTGCTGAGAACTGGGGTGTCATGTTGACAACAAAGTTCTTGGAGGGTATAAGAGCACTTCTAACTGCCTACAAAAAGGGAGAATATTTCAGGGTTTTGGAAATTTATGGAACCACTATAGTACCTCTTGGTCTCCAGGGGAACTGTATCAAATAATATAAGCCTGGATAAAGCTTCTATGAAAAGGCTTGGTATACCTACAAAAAACAATTCTAACTACAAAGGCTGTTTTGATGAAACAACATTCTCTTAGCCTTCTTCAGTAGTTCAAGTCTTTAAAAGAAGGGTCTAAGGAAGTCTGATCTTTTAACAGAACTCTCTTATTCCCTTCAGAGTAATGCTTGTTTCCAGGAATGAATTTCAGATCATTCTTTTCCTTTCAATTTCATTAAAGAGTTTGAAAAGTAAAGGTAGTAGGTCTTGCTAAATATCTTGTAGAAATCAGCGCAGAATACATCAAAGCCTGGCTTTTCTTTGTTGGTAGATTGTAATTATATCTTCAATTTCATTGACTAATACTGGTCTCTTTAGAATTTTTATATCTTCTTGATTAACTTTTAGTAATTCATATGTATCTAGGAATCTGTCCATTTCTTCTGCTTTTTTCACTACAAGTTCTCAAAGTAGGTGTAGATTATGCTCTGGGTTTCTGCAGGATCTGTTGTGATTTCACCCTTTTCACTCCTAATTGAATGTGCTTGAGTCTTTTCTTTCCCATTTTTGATAAGGTTTGTTAACAGTTTGTTGGTTTTATTTAATCTTTTTTAAAAAACCAACTTTTTGATTCATTAATACATTATATTGTTTTCTTAGTCTCTATTTCATTAATTTCTACTCTGATATTTGTAATTTCCTCCCTCTGGTAAGTTTGGGGTTAACTTCTTCTTTCTCTAGATGCCCAAAGTTCACCATTAAATTGTTTATTTGATCTAGTTGTTTTTCTGATAGAGATGTTCACTGGTATAAAGTTTACTCATAGGACTGCTTTTACTGTGTCTCATTAAGTTCTGGTATATTGTATTTGCATTTCATTTAATTATAGAAACTGTCCAATTTCTTCTTTAATTTAATCTGTGACCTACTTGTTCAAAAGGACATTATTTAATTTCCATGTGTTCATGAAGTTCTTTGCATAGTCTCTCTTTTGAAGGAATACTCCATAGATATTTTTTTGAAAGTATGGCTCAACTCTGATGTTTCTTTGTGGATCTATTTATGATTTTTTTTTATTTATGATATTTGGTACTGCCATGTCCCACTATAGTTGTATTGCTATTTATCTGATCTTTTGTTTTGCTGCAGTGTTGGTTTTATGAAGATGCATATGCTGGTATTCAGTCCTTATATATTTATAATTGTTATCTCTTCCCATTGAATTAATTGTTCCATCAGCCAGTAAACAATCATCTTCTTTGCCCCTTTGTATTAGTTTTGACTTGAAGTTTACTTTGTTCAAAAATAGGATAGGTGGTTGTATTTTTTTTGCTTTGTTTTGTTTTCATTTTTGAGTTCCTTTTGTGTAAAACATTATTGTCCATCCTTTGATTTTTAGTATATGGACTTCTTTTTGGGCTAAATGTGTTCACTGTATATAGCATCCCACTTGGTTTTGTTTTTGATCCTGTCTAGCAATCTGTGTCATTTAATTGAAGAATTGAGGCCTGTCATTTCATTATTTTTGTTGTTGTTGTTGTTGCTATTTCTATTTTTTTCTTCTGCTTAATGTCTTACCCTGATTGATATATTCATTCCACTATATTTTTTGCTATCCTTGGCTTCATTGACTTTTTCTAGAATATCTGTGAGAATTTGGGTGGGGTGCTTGTTTGGTGGTTATGTATATCTTAAGATATGTTTTGTCATGGAAAGTCCTTATTTCTCCATCAATTTTGAAAGATAGTTCTACATGATATATTATTATGTTTAGAAATTGTTTTCTTTTAGAACATGAAATACTTTTCTCCAACATCATTTGGCTTTTAAGGTGTGTAAAGGAATTCTAATGGGCTTAACACTGTAAGTGATTTGTTTTTCTCTAACAGTTTTCAAGATCATGTCCTAAATTTGGCTTTCTGGGATTTTGATTATGATGTGTTGTGGACAAGTTCTTTTCTCATCATAGGTATTTGGAATTCTCTATTTCCTGCTTATCTGTATGATAATTTTTTTCTCTCTACTTGGAAAGTTTTCTGCTATTGTTTCTGTAAACAGATATTTGTAATGTTTCTGTGCTATCTTCTGGTCCTTGGCTGATTCCATTTCAACTCATGCTAGTCTTTCTTGCATTATGTAGCAGCTGATGGGTCCACATTCCATGAGTTTCTGTTCTCTTTAAGGTGTTCCTAAATGTACAGTCTCATGCATCAGCCCAGTGGTCTAGATCTGACACTCTTCCCATTTGTCACTTTTGCTACCCAATTTTTTTTTTTTTTTGTGGTACCAGAGCTTGAACTTGGACCTTGTGTTTGCCATGTAAGTGTTTATTCTACTGAGCTATCTCCCCAGATACCCATACTTTTAATAGAATTTTTACCTCCTGAATTTCTGTTTGCTACCTTTTCATTGGTTCTAATTCTTTGGTAAGCTAGTCATTTATGTTTTTCATCATTTTGTTTAGCTCATCCAGCTTTCATTGGTGTCTTCTGTAAGCTCACTGATTATTTTATTAAGACCATTGCTTATTTAGCTACATCACCTTTGAGCTCACCGAGCTCTGATTAT
>NW_004524578.1:32629038-32643017 GCF_000260255.1 Octodon degus
ACTATGTAAATGCTTATTCTTATTTTTAAAATATTTTTCAACTTTTTAATCTTTTTTCTTCATAATCTGGAGGGACTCAAAGTTTAACATATCAACACTTGATGGAAAATACCTGTTCCATGTTATGTCTACAATGTTTGATATTCAGACAGATAGTGAGGTTAAGCTCAACTGCCTATGTTATAAGGTAATAATATCATTAAGCTTCTCTTCTGGAAGGTTGACAACTTAATTTTTCAGCCAAACATTAAAGAAAATGAAAGGCTACAAAGACAGCCAACATTTTGGCCCTAGTCTTTCAAGGTCAGTAAAGGCTCAAGAAATAGGAGTTAACATCCTGTAACTCAGTGGTGTCCCAGATTTTCTGATCAAGGAGATTATGGAGTCACAGAGGAAAGTGATCAATGATGTAAAGTGTGCCTAAGGATTTCTCTCAAGCTTTCACTGAGAACAAATTGGTCAAGCAATGGCCGTGACTCGTCCACATGGCTGACACTGACAAAGGATCTACAAACTGAGGTACAGGGTTTCAGGATAAATCCTAAGGGGACTTGACTGACCTTATCAGATACAAAAGTTACATTTCTTGTTATATAGGTCTTGTTCTTTCTTGGTCTAACCATCTATCAGAAAAGTATGAAAATGAAGTATAAAAAGTAAAGCCATATTAATATGATGAGTTGTAAAAGCTCAAGTCAACAACTTCGGACATTGACAGTCCTGTGGAAAATCCTCTACTATTATGAACTACTGGACTTTTTTGGAATATTTTGCTAAATTCACATACTTACAATATTTAAATGACAATGGAATGCCCTTCTCTGACAAAGCTAACCAAAAAAGGGGGATAGAAATGAGTGAACATTTTGTATTTGTATACTAAAAATAGGATAGATATACAGCTGCATTCTATTAATTCAATGAATAGAGAGGTTGTTCTAATAGTGTTTGAGACAGGAGATCATATCTGCACCTTGTACAATGAATAACCACTAAGACAACAATATGCAATGTATTCATTATTGAAAATGTGCTGGTAATAGGTTGTTACCTGTCTCATTGCTGTTTGTTTCTCAATAAAAATATTGAAAAAAGAAAAAGATCCAGTGAAAATATAGTGATTGAAGCTACCCAAAACAACTCATTCATGTGAAGAAAAAACTAATTAGTTCCAAGATTTTAATTCTCCCATTAAGTTATAAATATCATCATTTATTTTTACAAATGTGCAAGTGTACCTGTCATCTTCAGATACTTTCCCCATAGTAACGCAAAGTGAGAAAAAGTCAGCCAAATTAGCTTGCTTATATATGAAGAAGAAACTATGATTTTTCTTAAGTTTAAATTGTATTTTAATTGATTATCTTGAACTAAGTAAAATAAATCTGTGCTGGAAGGTTTTTCAGTATAGAGATACACAGGAGAATTGTTCTACCCAGTAAGACATCTAAAGTGGCTTATTTTCTCATCTCCACAAGAAAGTCAAGATCTTTACATGACTGGATCCAAAATTATTTTCTGAAGTCACAGTCATACTCCAGCATGTTCTAGTGCTGAATTTTAAAGTTTGAGTAAATAAAGCATTGCTTAAAATGCACTATTGCCCTTACTAGAGCCATTCAAAGAGCTCTGCCTACTTGGCTGGGACAGCAACCAGCCAAAGGCAGAATGTGATTTAGTCCACACGTGGGGCAACTGTTTATTTCTCAAATTCCTAGATGAGTAAGCATTCATTATAAACTGTGAAAGTTTCCTTATAAAACAAAAGCCTGGATTTTTCATCCAAATGGTCTAAGAAAATTGTGGCATTAGTACTTTATAGATCACTTTTTGCATCTACTGTCTTGTAAAGAAATTTCAGGAAACAGTGATTTATTATTGTTTGTATTGACTTTAGTTTTTAAATCACTTGGAGAGACATGAAGTATAGTTTAGTTCAACCTTGAAATAGATTTCGATATAGTTTATTTCCATAAGTCCAGTAGATGTTTTTTGATTGACATCTGGTTACCAATTCTAGCAGGTAATTACACAATCTAAACTCACTAATTCATTTTTTGCTAAGTTAAAACATTCTATTATCTACATGTGAAGTTTTCAAACACTGAGGATTGTCTTAATATTTAAATCCATAGCCTTCATATTTAATTAAAGAATTGATAGAATCTCATCTATCCTCTCTAAACTATTAACTGCTTTATATTTAATCTTTTATCAAATTAAATCAGTGATCTGAATGGCTAAGTTTATCTTAGAGAAAAGACTATGAAATTAATTCAAAATAAAGCTATATATACAGAGATTTTTCTAAATAAAACATTTGATGATGATAGAAGAAGAAAAAGAAAGAAGGAGGAGGAGGAGAACAGGGAGAGAAGGAAAAGATAGGAGAGGAGGAAGAGGAGGAGGTAGATATCTTGCCAATGTTCTATTAAGTCGAACTTTCAGTTTTCAATTTTCCCATATCTTGGTCCAGCCTGAAAATTTTTTCTTGATCTTTCCATGCAGAGAACAAAGATTGGCTCATTTTTCTGTATTTAGTTTTGTCACAACCTTCAACTTTCATAAAATTATATTAATCCTACCACCAGTTTGCCTGCACATTAACACAAATGTTTTGCATTTTATCTCAAAAGAATAGTCAAAGTTTAATTTTTTAAGCTACTTCTACAAGCTAGTTGAGAAAAATGTTAACTGCGAGAAACCATTTCCACTACAGATTGTCCAGAATATAAACAGTTTGTGATTTCCTCTGGAACAACAGAAATGTGAGCATAACTATGCTACCGTGTCTTGTTTCTAAAAAGTTTTGTTTTGGCCTTGCAATAAACACACTGCATTATTGTCTAGGGGGATGTTATGTGATATATTTTCTCTTTATTAAAAATTCACAGAAAATATTACTTTTTAGTTTCACTTTGTTTCTCTTGGAAATCATGTAGTTTTTCTCATGTGCCTGGAATCATGATATTCAGTTATGTCTTGATGTGCTACATAATATAGCCATCAACCCATCTGGTACAAATGGATGGGCTTTCCTGGTATGAGTTTTGTTCATGTGTGTTGCATTTTCTTCCATCTCTCCTTTTTGATTCTCAGTTCTCTTTTATTCCCCACTTCACTCAATGCCTCTTATCTGTGTATCCAATAAGCTATATTAGCTTGCTCTGGAGTACCATGAGGCAATAAAAGTGAATTGATCGACCTACCACTTTTGCTGTATTGGGTAATTCTTAGTAAATGTGCACCCAACGTTAAAAAGCATCAGTGTGCTAAAGAGCTATAGCACAGAGCCTCTGTGATGGCTGTTAAAAGTTGCAATGAAGGGGCCAGAGAGATGGCTCAGTGGAAAAAGTGCTTCCCTGGCAAGCGCAAGGGTCTGAGTTCAATCCCCGGTTCCACAAAAAAAAAGAAAAAGAAAAGTTATAATGACGTAGTACAAATCATTTATAACTCTCTAGTGCAGAAAGAAAAATGACATTTATTTTATCAAAAACTACATTTGCAATACAGGGTTTAACATTTTGATGCCTAAAGGATATTGAAGGTACTTATTATTAAGATATGTTGTCAGTTTATTTGTATTTTAACACATTTCCTGATAGACTGTGTCTGTGAAAATACACTTACAAATGAAAAGTAGGTGAAAATACACCTACTTTTTAAGCTAGTGTTTTAGGATAAAAATTTGAACCTTTTTCTCACTAAAAGGTCAATGTTTATCTGAAAAAGATTGTTGATTTACAGAAAAAGTTCAAAAAGTATATTTTAGTTCTCTTTTATCTGCTTGTGTGATTTCTTACTCCAGGGTTTGAGGCTTTCTAAAACTATTTCCACAGCATGTCCTTCATCTTTATCGCTTTGAACTCTGTTTATGCATCTCATCCAAGTTGTGTTTCCTCCATGACCCTGTATTCCTGTATCTTAGATTATCTGGCCTTGAATTTCCTTTGAAGGGTAAAACAAGATAATTTATTTTCTCAAAAAAAATCAAAATAACTCTACCACATGCTTATGTTGTTGGAGCCAATATGTCAATGATGGTAAGAGGTTTTTCTCCTAAATAAATATAACAATTGAAATCTGAGCATTGTGTACTGATTTATAAAAGACCATATTGGTAGACAGCTATTTGATGCTATAGAAATTCTGGATATGTTCTGAATATTAGCCTATTCCGATTAAAAACTGTTGTCAATACTTTCTCTCACTTATGGGTTTTTAGTCTTTTAATAGTATTTTTTTTGTAACAGATGTCTTTTTTCTGTCTTTTTCATTTATTATTATTATTATTATTATTATTATTTACTGTATTTAATACAGGGTCTCACTACACGGATCAGACTTGCAGTGATCCTCCTGTTTTCAGCCTCCCAAGTACTGGGATTACAGGCATGCACCACCACGCCCAGTCTCAGTTGCCATCTCAGTATGCCCCATGGTCAGAGCCTGCACGGCACACCAGCGATTGAACCCCAGTCCCTGAATCTGCCTAAGCAGGCGCTTTAATCCACTGAGCTATTGGGTCAGCCCTGTCTTTTATTTTGGAATAATTTTAGACTTAATGGTAAAATTTCACAGAGAGTATAAACAGTACTATTGCAAAACGAGTGCGGAGAATTCACATTTATTCTTTAGCCAACAGTCCCTTATTATATAACTATGGTAAAATTATCAAAATCAGATAATTTAGTTAAATAAACCATAGTCTTTACTCAGATTTCACAAACTTTCCTCTCAATCTTTTTTCCACACCAAACCCAATCCAGGGTCCCACACTGGAGTTAGTTTTTATGTTCCTATAGTCTGTTCCAATCTGTCACAGCTCTTCAGACTTTCCTTGTCTTTTTAGGACTTGACAATTTTAACGAGAACTGGTCAGTTATTGTGTCAAATGTTCCTCCACTTAGGTTTAGATGAGATGTGGTCATGCTTTTCTTAGCAATATACCCACCAAAATGCTGATGTGTCTTTATCTAGTGCATTTATCATTGGTTACCATGACCATACTTTTTATTTTAAAGTAGTTATGTGTATCTTTCTAGCCATTTCAGTTAACATTTTTTAACCTCTTTATTAGTCTTTCTTTAGCTCATTTCTGATTGGTTTTACCTTTAGATTTAGATTTAGATTTAAATTTAGATTTAGAATTTGCTTGGCTATTTGGTTGCTTTGTTTGTCTATGGTTTACAAGGTATAACCAAATATATAGTGCATCTTTAAATTTTAAAAATTAATACAGCAGATTCAATATAGTAAAATATTCTTAGAGTAAAAGACATGACAGCATCGACCTCCTTCAAAGTAATCTCCCTTATTTTGAGCACGCGTAGCCCATTGTCCTTGGCAGTTTCTGAAGCAGTTCTGGAAGTCCTCTTTCCTGCGATTGTTTAGGAGCTGTGATGAAAAGACATGATGAGTGCTAAGGCTGACTACTATTCAATGAAAATGAGCAAGGCTCAGAGAAACAACATTTTTCTCTTCTTTCTTTCTTTCTTTTTTTTTTTTTTGTTTTTCCTTTCCATTGAACAAATCCTTTCCTTTCAAAGTATCCTTTGTACCTTTCAGATTCAGACTCCCACTACCTGTCCTTTCTAGAAAAAAAAATGGAATAAGTTTTTTTTTTTTTTTTTTTCCTTTCTCTAGCAGTTTCTTCTCCTTTCAAAATATCTTTCACTTTTGGATTTTATTTACTCTTTCAGTGTCTTACACTAGGGAGACAATATGATGTTTACATACATGGGGTTGATTAATTTCACTTTTTTTATTTTAATGTATTTAGTACAGGGTGTACTGGGTCTCACTACATAGGTTTGACTCATAGTGATTCTCCTGTTTTCAGCCTCCCAAGAGCTGGGTTTACAGCCTACGTGCCACCATGCCCAGCCTCAGTCGCCATCTCAGCACACCCCAGGGGCAGGGCCGGCATGGCACTCCAGGGAGCAAACCCTGGCTACGGCACTCAGCCTAAGCAGGTGCTTTAGTCTGTTGAGTTATCTGGCCAGGCCCTCTAGAAGCTTTAGGTGCAGCATAAAGTTATTCATTTGTGCTGGTTGCTTTTCTGGTGTGAGAATGCACTGTTATGCATGTCCCCATGAGGGCTTCTTTCATTGTGTCCCATGAGTTGTAGTAAGTTGTATCTGTATTTTTGTTTCATTGTAAATATTGTTTTATTTCTTCTTTAATTTCATCTGTAACCCAATTTTTTTGTTCAAGAGGGTGTTATGTAATTTCCATGTGTTTATGGAGTTTTGTGGGGGTTTTTTTCAAAATTTTATTGATAAACAGATAGCAATGAGACAGTTTCAAATCAAATCGGAAGTACAGTTTCAACAAATAACACACTGCATATCCCTCTTCTTAGTGGTTAATTGCTGTACAAGATGCGGACTTGAGATCCTATTTACAAACACCATTAGAACAAATCATTCTATTCATTAAGAGAATGAAACTATACATCTATCCTAACCACTTTGAATACACAGATACAAAATGGACATTCATCAGTATACCCCATTTTTTCTAAGTTCCGTTATTGAATATTATAGGTGTGTAAACTCAGCAAAATATTCTAAAAGAGTCCAGTAGCCCATAATAGCATTGGGTCTTCTGTTTAACTGGCAATGTCAGAAATTATTGACCTGAGTCCCCCACAGCTCAACATAAACAACACGGCTTTAGTTCCTATATTTCGTCTTCATACTTTTCTACTGGATGGTTAAGACCAAGGTAAAGCAGGACCTGTGCAACAAGAGTTGTAGCTTTTTGGTCTGAGAAGGTCAGTGAAATCCCCTCATGTTTATGGAGTTTTTGTAATTTCTTTTGTTAACAATTTTCAATTTAATTACACTATAGTCAGATCATATATGCATGAGATAATTTCAATTTCTTTGCATTTAGTTAAACATTCTCAATGTGCTAGCATGTGGTCTATTTTGGAGAATGTCCTGTGTACAGAAGAAAGTGTAGTCTGGTGTTGGGTGGAATGCTCTGTAAAGATCTGCAAAGTCTACTATTTCCCCAAGTTTTATTTAGTTCTGGTATTTCTCTGCTGATTTGTTTTGCAGTTGATGTATCTCTTCGTAACAATGGAAGTGTTAAAGATTCCCCCACTACAATTGTGTTAGTGCTTATTTGATTTTTCATGTCTATTAAAATTTGTTTTGCATAGTTGTATGTTCCTGTATTTGATGCATATATATTTATGATTGTTACCTCGTCCTCTTGGAGTTTTCCCCTAACAGGTATGTAGTGACCTTCTTTATCTCTTTTAATTATTCTTGATTTGAAGTTGATGTTGTCAGCAACCAGAATAGTTACCCCTGCTTTTTTCTGGGTTCCTGGCATGTGAAGTACTGTTTGCCTTCCTTTGACTTTCAGCCTGTGAATTTCCTTTTGAGTTCAACATGTTCTTTGTATAGAGCATGTTGTTGGATTTTGTCTCTTAATCCACTTGCCAGTTTCTTTTGGTTGGTGAATTGAGACCATTTACACAGATGTTTACAACTGGTGTGCATTGGCCTACTTTTGTCATGATATTTTCATGCTTTGGTTCCCTATTTTTCCTCTCTAAGTTTAATTGCTTGCCACTCTTTGTTGATTTTCTTGGAATTGTGGTCATTTTTCTCTCTTTCCAGAATATCTTTTTTTTTTTTTTTTTTTTTTTTTTTATAATGGTAATCAAACTCAGGAACTTGCACTTGACAGGCAGGAGCTCGTGCTACTGAGGTATGTCTGCAGCCCCCCTTTCAGTATTCTTTGTAGGGTTGCCTTGGTGATTATGAAAGATTTCTGCCATTACTTTTATGAATGGTATTTTATATCATGTGTAATGTCCCCTGCATTTTTATTGACTCTGATCAATCTTGTATTCTTATTTGTTTTGTCTTATAGCTGTTGGATTGATTTTTCATGGTCCCTTGTTTTTAAGAAATCTTTCTTTCCATGATCACCAACAATAATCCCATATTCTTATCTAATAATCTGCCTTCACCTTGGTGCATCTGGCTGTGTTTATTTTCAATGGAATTTTTAATCTCCTTCATATTTGTTAGAATCTGTTTCATGGATTTCATTTCTTTCCAGTGTTGGATATTCATAATTTGCATAATTTTCCTAAGATGCTTTATTGTTTTTTATCTGAATCTACTATAGATTCACTAAGGAGGTCCTTCATTTTTATCATCTTTCTTTTTCACCAGAGATTATTTCTGATCTTATTTTTCTTCATAACCTCATACATCTGTTTATTTGTTTTGTTTCATTTTTACTTCTGCTGCTACCATTTCAGAAAATTCAGGTGGGTGGCTCCTGTGTTAACCTATCTTGTCCCCTGTAGCATTCCTGCGTGGGCTGGAAGTCTAGATGTTTCTACACCTTGTCATTTTCTATTTTTTAATTTTATTTTGTTTTCTGTGTTGATGCTTATAAGTTGCTTGTGGCAGATAGTTTTACTGCTTGGATCAAAACTTCTCTAGGAAATGTTTGTGCCTCG
The DNA here is from genome assembly GCF_000260255.1 of Octodon degus. Lineage (NCBI taxonomy): Eukaryota > Metazoa > Chordata > Mammalia > Rodentia > Octodontidae > Octodon > Octodon degus. The sequence goes on from NW_004524578.1 coordinate 32,637,533, forward strand.
GACCATTTTGTACGTGTAGCTGGGCCTTGGCTTTTGTGTCTGTCCCAAGATCTACCTTCCCAAATGATTAGGGATGAGACATTGATGTCTACCCAGCTCAGCAGCTAGTCCTTTCGTACTGGACTATGGGGATGATTACGAGCCCAGACAACCACAGTTAGCATACAAAGGAGAACAACTGATGACAACAGGTATGGTACCCTGGCTATTGCAGTATAGTTAGCAATAACAATAGCATCAAGCATGGCCTAGAAATTGACAAACTATGGAAACTAGTAATTTGGTACCTTAAACTGTAAGAGCAAAATCTATAGTCATATAACAAAATGCTCATAACAAAACATATAACAAAACACAGGAATATCTGTGCTGCGAGTTTCCCATTAATAGAGTGATTTGGCCTTGTAGTGGGGAATTTTAAGAGAGATGGTGGGAAGAGTAGAGAGATATATGAAGAGAACTATGGTAGAAACAAGGACAAAGAATGATCACCCAAGCTTTAGGAAACTGGAGAAAAGGACAAGAAAGATTGAATGAAGGAGAAAGCCAAAAAAGATTGACGTGAAGCAGAAAGACTAGAGACAATCCTCATTCACATAATCAAGATAGACAATCAAGGAAAGAGGGGGAAAAAAGGAACAAAACATAGCAAACAATAAAAGTGAAAAACCTAAACCACCAAAAAAAGACTGAAAAACAAGACAGAAAAGGAAAACAAAGAACAAACAACAAAATAAAAATTAAAAAAATAATAATAAATTCCTCTGGTGCCCTCTGTTCTGCACTAGTGTCCCAGTCAGAGCCCAGATCTGTGCTGGGTGGCTCCACCAAATCTGAGTAGGCTTAGTGCTGAGAGCAGGGCTGATCTTGACCTTGGGATGCGCGGGCTGGGCCAGCATTTTCAGCCAGGAACTTCTGCATGTCCCCTGGGTGGCCCATCCTTGTCTCCGTAACCATTTGTCTCTGTGCCACTCTCCCAGTTGCTGTGCTGCCCTCAGGGAGAGACCACCTAAGGTTGCTCCTAGTCCCACGTACAGATGGTCCCTCTAAGCCGTTGTACAGCCTCTGCTTTCCACTGGCCTGTCGTCTCTGTCACACTGCTAGGACCTGGACCAAAAGGGTAGTGTTGCTACACTCACTACTTTCACCAGTGCTGATGTAGTCCTTAACCTTGTTGTCACTAGAGATTTCAGTTAGCCATCATGGTATACAGTGAGGGTCAGGGGGTGGACAAACCTGGCTGTCCACTGGGGAGGGAGCAGCTCCCTGGTCACTTGCTGCTGTGGTGTTAGCAAAGCTTGCTCCAGGCCACAACATCCTCTCTTTGGAGAAAAGCAAAGAAGATGATGGACCTTATATTGCAAATCTGTCTTGTGTGGTTTGAGCTTGCCACGCTATTGCAGAGACCATCGGTGTCTTGGGAACTTTCCAGATTGGCAGCTCCTGCTCTGTGCATAGGCAGCCCTGTGGGATGCCTTGCCACTTCACAAAGTCCTATGTCTCTATTTTGAGCTACAAGTCTCTTGTTTCAGATTGATTTTGGTTGATCCCCACAACTCAATCCAGCCAAACCTGCCCTGAAGGCAAAAAAAAAAAAAAAAAATCCTTCTGCCCTTGGGGGCCTGCCCATTAGCTCAGGTGTTTAAGTGCCTATTGAAACAAAACAGTCACGTGGAGAGAAAACATTCTTTCAGGCTTTCACAGAGAGCACACTGGCCAAGCAATGGCTGTGACTCATCCACATGGCTGACACTGACAAAGGATCTACAATCTGAGGTACAGAGTCTCAAGAAAAATCCTGAAGGAATTTGACTAACCTTATTAGATCCAACAGCTACAATTCTTGTTACATAGGTCTTTATCTTGGTCTTAACCATCCAGCAGAAAAGTATAAAAACAAAGTATAAGAAATAAAGCCATGTTGTTACGTTGAGCTGTAGGGGACTCAGGTCAACAACTTCTGACACTGCCAGTCAAATGGAAGACCCAATACTATTATGAACTACTGGACTATTTTGCAATATTTTTCTGAGTTCACACACCTATAATATTTAAATGATGGAACCAAACAAAAAAAGGGGATACAGATGAACAACCATTTTGTATCTGTGTATTCAAAATGGTTAGGATAGATATATAACTACATTCTCTTAATTCAATGAGTAGAAGGATTTGTTCTAATAGTGTTTGTAAATAGGATCTCATGTTTGCATCTTGTACAGCAATTAACCACTAGGAAGACAGTATGCAATGTGTTAATTATTGGAACTATTCTACCAATTTGACTTGAAACTGTCTCATTGCTATTTATTTCTCAATAAAATTATGGGTGGGAAAGAAGGCTCTGGATTATAAACTATTGCCTGATTGCAAAAGAACAAATGAAACAAAACAGTCAGGCTCAGGATGCTGTGGTTCAATCCCCTCATCCTCAAGCAAACCAGACCTGCCCTGAAGACATCCTGAGCGGGCCCCCCAAAAAAACAACTCCTTCAGATTGACTTTGGCATCAGGATGTGTGTCCTTGCTTGACTTCCAATTACCTGTGTTTTTAGGTGACATTTTCTGAGTAACTCCAGTGTCCCCTCCTCTATTCAGCTGTGCTGAGTTGCCTCTGAATATCCATTTTCTCAGGAAAGTCTTTCCAAGCTTCCCTGATTCCAATGTGGCAGATATGTGTCAAACTCTAAGAGTTTGAATGTGCAAGGTAAGTTATTTTACTTCATTTTCTTTAAGTTTTAAGTAAATTTGACCTTGAGATAGTGGCTTCTTATGCTGCTGAAAAATATCTACCCTTTAATTTGTTCTTTGGGGTTCAAGAAATTGGTAGAAAGATGATACAGATGTGTTGCTTAGATTGGTATAAAATCTGCTACATCTGTCAGGGAGGTGGGACGTTGTGGTCGCTTTGGTGACCTTACTATTCAAGCTCACATGTTCACTGCAAGGCAAGTGATTTCCAGCCCTCTGGGCCAGACTCGGGCTTGGGAATCAGGAAATAGGAGTCCCTGCTACTTTCTAAAATAGCTGCTATGGTCTTATTTATGGTCCTACTACTGGAGATATGTATGGACCTCTGTCCCAGTCTTAGTTTCAAGGTATCTTTTCTCTTAGTAGTATTCTTCTCACAGTCCTTCCCCCATCAAAAAATTCTGAGTGAGTTCAGCCTTAGAGAAAGACACACACACACACACACACACACAGAGCAGGGGGAAGAGAGAGAGAGAGAACTTGTCTCAGAGGTATTCTGGACTTGGCCTCACACGCAAACAACCATTTGGGACAAAACAAAACAAAACAAGCAAATGCCCACCTTCTGAAAGAGGGGCTGAGAGTAGAAGACAACAAAAACAATGTAGCAGTTTATATATAAAAACATTATCCAGTCAAAAGCTTCCATCCCTTGCTAGTTCTTTCTTTCCTTTTTTTAAATTTATATATTTGGTGCAGGGTTTCACCCCACATCTCCGACCCATAGTGATCCACCTGCTTGTAGCCTCCCCAGCGCTGGGATTACAAACTCCAGCCACCAGGCCTAGACTCAGTGGCCAGCTCAGTATGCCCTGGCACAGGGCCGATGTAGCATGTGGTGCCAAGGATCAAACCCTGCTAGTTCATTTTAAAGTACACATTCCTTGGCTGGCCATATAGCTCAGAGGATTAAAGCTCTTGCATAGGCAGATGCAGGGGATTGGAGTTCTTCTTTGCAAAAAGTAAAAAATACTATTTCAGAAAATTAAGTTTAAAGTACGATACAGAATTTTATTTATTTATTTATTTATTTATTTATTTATTTATTTATTTATTGAAACTGAGGATTGAACTCAGGCCCTTGCACTTGCCAGGCAAGCACTTATTCTACTGAGCTATCGCCCCAGCCCCCAGAATTTATTCTTTTTAGCACTAGTAAAGCTAAAAATGCAAAAACAAAAATCTAGCAAAGATAACTTCTAAAGCGCCTGCTCATGCAGAGCATGGTGACTGGGGTTCAATCCTGGTTGTGCCAAGCCAGCCCCACACCCAGGGCATGTTGAGATGCTAATTGAGACTGGGCATGGTGGTGCATACCTGCAATCCCAGCTCTTGGGATGCTGAAAACAGGAGTATCACTATGAGTCTGATCTGTCTAGTGAGATGCTGTCGACCCTATACTAAATACATTAAAAAATAAATAAAGTACACATTCCTGACTTTTATACCACCTACCGCAATTTTCACTGTAGGCCTATTTTATGAGTCAGACTTGTAGCCTCCATCATGTGACTTCCACGACAGCACACATGACTGGCTTTAAAAGTTAACATTATGTCAGGAAATAATAAACATCCATAAGCTTCTGTTTACATAAAAGTGAACCATTGACTGAGTAAAAAGTACTTTTTGAACTCCTCAGTAGAATAACCAATCGGAATGTTTTTCCTTTCTTTACTTGTCTCCCATATAATCTGGTTCCTGTGAAAATCAAAGATGCACACCTGCAGAAACAAGATGTAGAAATGCCAGTAAGGACTATGACAGTGAATTCCGTGTAGAAGGGTAATACCCATGCCAGAATGGAGCCACAGAGATTGTACTAGGCGGGCAGTGTCCGCATTCCTGTGCATTCTAATTTGAAGGAACTGCTATGAAATCAGTAAGAAGAAAATATCTTAATTAAGGTCAGAATGATTTATTTTATTAGAGACAAAAATACTAACTTTGTGAAATAAGCCAGACACAAAAGATTAAATATCACATGGTTTCTCTTATGTGACTGTCTCAGTTACTCTTCTCTCGTTGCTGGGACAAATACCCAACAGTCAAAGTGAAGGAAGGAAAGGTTTATTCAGCTCACAGTCAGTGGAGGTTTCAGTCCACACTCAGCTGGCTCCAAGGCAGAGCGGCACAGGGCAGAAGGCAGCTTTTCATGGCAGCGGCAAAGAGCAGAGAGCAAAATGAGAAGTGGCAGCAACAATGACTACAGAGAGGAAGTCTGTCTCCCTTAAGCTGCTTTCAGGCTGTCCGTCCCAGGCTGGGTGTAGTACTCACACCCACAATCCCAGCAGCATTCACACCCATAATCCCAGTGGATCATGAGGCAATCACAAACTCTAAAAGTCCCCATCCTATGACTGCATGAGGCTTTGGGGGATACCTACACACAAACCACAACAATGAGAAAAATTTTTTAAAAAGATGCACGTGTGTGTGTGTGTGTGTGTGTGTGTGTGCGTGATAAATAAATACAAAGTAGGGAGAGTTTGAATAATTTCCTAAATTGCCTGTTCTTCTGTAACAAATAATATTTTAATATATATGCTAATTCACTTCATCTGTACTATTAGTTTCTCCTGGTTCATTTTATGCTATTATATGTTTCTTCTTTTTGAGAATCATTTTGATTCTGAGTAACCACTTTGAAGATAATAACACACATTACATTGACTATTATTATTCTCTTACTATTTTGTTATAAATTTTGTTTTATTTTTCATAAAATAAAAAA
>NW_004524578.1:32643583-32648299 GCF_000260255.1 Octodon degus
CTCCGAATGCCCTCAGGGGTGGTTGGGCTGGCCTGAGTGTTGTGGGGATCGAACTACAGCAACCTGAGGCTGACAGCTTTGTGGAAGCAGCCTCTTAAAGAACTGAGCTAAGGCCAGGCCCCCTAAATGCAGTTTGTCTTTTTTGTGGAACCGGGGATTGAACTCAGGCCCTTGCACTTGCCAGTGAAGTGGTTATTCCACTGAGCCATCTCCCCAGCCCCTAAAAATATTTTTAAAGAAAGAGTGAGTCCAGTAATTAATACTCTAACCCTGTCTTACCCACAAAATCCTATTGCCTTTTTTCTCTCATGCAATTTAGATGCAGTCATTTTCTTTTCTTTTCTTTTTTTTTTTTTTTTTTGTGGTTGACTCAGGCCACCCTTGGGGTGGGGCTGGTGTGGCATGTGGTGCCAGGCATGGAACTGTGGTCCCTGCACTTTGCCTAAGCTTGCCTAAGCAGGCACTTTAGACTGCTGAGCTATTACACTGGCCTGATACAGTCATTTTCAATAAAATCACTTTGACTTCAAGTCATGGTATATATCTTTCTAAGACAGTCTGTATTCGTTCTCACGTGAAATACATATGTATCAATAAAATATTTTAGATTGTTTTGCATGTTTTAAAAACTTCTTTAAATTATCTTTTTTCTTTCTTTTTATGTGTTTGGTACAGGGTCTACAGGATCTCACTATGTAGATTGGACTTGTAGTGATTCTCCTGTTTTCTCCCAAGCGCTGGGATCACAGGCACACGCCACCACGCCCAGTCCCAATTGCCATCTTATTGCACCTGGGGGCAGGGTGGGCTCAGTATACCGAGGATCAGACCCCAGCCACTGCGCTCTGCCAAAGCAGGTGCTTTAGAAGATATCTTTGCTAAATTTTCATTTTTAGCTTTATTAGTGCTAAGAAAAAAAATCCTGCACTGTGCTTTAAATTGGATTCTCTGGAATAGTATTTTTTCTTTTTACAAAAAAGAAAGGCTTTAGCTATGTTTCTAATATAACAGGTCCTCTTAGTCTTTCATTCTGGTAGAGCCAATTAGAATCCTATCAAATCAGCAAGGTCTTACCTCAAGGATCGATCACCACTAAATTAGCTAGTAAGATTAACTTTCTGTGCCAGTTCACATTGGTTGATTAAACCAGCACAGATTCTTAGAATAAAGTCCCTAAAACAATTATATAGATATGTAGTTTCCTGAAATAAAAATTTAACCTCACATTCATCATTCAATTACACTTTCATCTCGTGATATTAAAAGGCTACTGTAAAAAAAGGCTACTGTAACAAAGTATATATGTTAGAAATTAACTTAAATTTTAGGATTATTGATTTATAAATATATGCTGATAGTGCTCTGCTTTTATAAATACACGTACTCCATTACTTTCCATTCTAAAGAGCATTTATACTCTCCAAAAATCCTGGCTAGTTGGTACTTGGGTTTTCTAATTTCTACCTATCTGAATGTTGAATACTTTACAGCTTTATGTGTGTGATTTTTTTTTTGTCTGTTCTACTAATTTCCCAATTCTCTTTTTCAATTATATAGTCTTCCTTTTAATTTACTGAGAATTTTTTAAAATCATTTTTCTAAAATTTCTATGTAAGTCTTTTTCAAGCCTGGGGCTGGGGCCAGGGAGATGGCTTTTTCTTTCTTAGCCTACTAGATTATTTTGTACCTTTATCTTTTTGAAAATATTAAGCATATTACATGAAAATCTCTTTTAATTTGCCTCGTTATATATAGGTGGAGTGCCTACCCGGAAGTTCTCTGCTAAGCCTACCAACTCACTCTCATAGGACAGTCCTATGGGCTCAGTTCTGAAGCTATTCCTAGATGAGCACGCTTCTTGGGAAATCGTCTTGTTTTCATTCATTCTTTAACAATTATTTATTTATTTATGGTGGAACCAGGGATTGAACTCAGGCCCTTGTGCTTGTCAGGCAAGCGCTTATTCTACTGAGCTATCTCCCCAGCCCCCTAATTTTTTTATGTAAAGTTCTTGACTCAGGTTCTGCATTTAGATTTTTAAGGATAAGGAAAATCAATTTCCCTCCCCCATTAAGTAAAATTGTATCACTGGTATTGCCTGGTTGACTTGTTACATCTTCCAGATGGTCCACAAATTCTTTGCTGAGATCTTAATCTGCAGTGAAATCCTTCTTGCCGAATCTTTCCTGCATGGCAGCTCTTCCAGACGTTGAGTTTTCTGTAGTTTTCAGTTCCATCTCTCACTTAAACTTGGCCTGCCTTTATAATGAGATTGCAGCCCCTAACACATCATCTTTCTATTTCCATACTATTTGCTTAGCCTGCAATGGTTAATAGCCTCTCTTGATTAATCTGATCTGGTGCTCCTTCCTTTGCCTTGTGTTTCTGTTCATTTTAGACTAATGGTCCTCAAACTGATCCCTTATTATTATTACCTGCTTAGCTTCTTAAAAAGAAAAACAATGTAAGCATATAGCAAAACAGATATCTATTTCAAGACAATTAAACCAGAACCTTTCTGGTGGAGCCTGTTTGAGCATGGTTTGTCTTTGATTTGGGCTTATTTTATTTTTAATCCACTATTTTCATATACAGCCAGGGTAGAAAGCCCCTGTCTTATACTCAGGCCAATTAATATCTCTGATGAAAACTTCTCCAATTTCTCCAAGAATCGACTCTCTGATTTTGCTTCCTGAACACTTTGTTCTGTGCTATTCCAACACTCCGTACATTAACTTTCTCTTCAAAAAACAAATAGCCCCTCTTGTTTGGAAATGCGCCTTACACATTACCCTGGCCCTAGCACCTGTAATGTGTAGCATGTCTCAATGCGGCAGCATAAGGATGTAATCATGGATGGATGGGTGGACCCAAATCCAAGTGCTATTAACCATTAAGAATTGATCATTTTTTTCTGTTTTCTCTGGGATTACCAGTCTCTTTCCTGGCTCATAATGAAATAGAGCTGTTGGCTCCCCTTGGGTCATATGGAACAAAAACCACTAGGACTTTCAGATTTAAGATCCTGCCCCTGGAGATGGTCCTCGCTGCCAAGCGCAATGCAGCATGCTTCGTGAAAATCCCACTAGTCTCTGAATTCTCTGCCCTCTCGGGGCTATAATGGACCCTCAGCCCATATAATGTTTCCATTCTTTCTTCCCTAATGAACAGTCAGCAGTTAAGTATGCCAGTGTTGCTTTTCCCACAGGCAATGCCAATCCCTTGCTAATAAAACAAAATTAAATTAAAAACAAAAAAAAAGTTGGTTTAAAAGACTTTAAAGTTATTGCCAAACTGCTTTGTGTGATTAATATATTCTGCCAGTTCCATTACCACAAGGCTGCACCATGCAATTTAGTTCTTATTTAAATAGTTGTTTGGTTTGGTTATTCATTTATATGTGCATGCAATCATTTAGCAAATAGCTCATTGAACACCTAACATATGTACAGAACTTTTATTAATCTTAGCTCTCCAATTTAACTCTACACATATAAGGAAAAAGGAGTCTATATTTGGAACCAAAACGTGTCAGGTTAAATCTTATAAAATTGCCTTATTTGAAAAAAAAACAAAAAACAAAAAACACTTCTCTGCAATTTCATATAGTCTAGTTTAATACCTAACCTTAATGCCTACCCACTAAAGAAACTTTAAAATTGACTGTACAATGTTATCTATGCAATGGTATAATATTTAAGGCCTGCAGGTTTTGGAGTGATTTAGACCTTGAAAGAAGGAAGGAAAGAAGAAAAGAAGGAGTTTTTTGTTTGTTTGTTTGTTTGTTTGTTTGTTTTTGAGGTACTGGGGATTGAACTCAGGACCCTGCACTTGCCAGGTAAGCGCTTATCCTACTAAGCTATCTCCCCAGCAAAGGAAGGGTTTGAAATACAAAAAGGAAAATTCAAAATCAAAATCAATAAACGTTTATTTAAATGTCAATAATGCACATCAACTTCATTAATTATTAAACATTTCATGGATTTATAAATCGAATTTCTTAGTTTTTCTGTGACGTGGCATAAACTTTCAAAAGCACATGTGATTTGTGAAGCATTTCAGTAAATTCACTATTCATAGGCAAATCATTTCAAAGGCAAAATTTAAAAAATATTTCCAAGTTTTAACAGCAAGCAAAAATGTTATTGGACTGGGTGTGGTGGCTCATGCCTGCAATTCCAGCACCTGGGAGGCTGGGGCAGGAGGATCAATCCAAGTTCAAGGCCAGCCTGGGTTACAAAGTAGGTCCAAGGCCAGCCTGAACTGTATAATGAGACACTGTCTCAAAAAAAAGGCAACAATGACAAAAACATTATTGGATATCAGCTGCAGTTTAATATACATATTAAGCAGAATATGGAGACAATGTTCTAAAATAATTGTCACAGAGCTCAAGAGAAGTCCTCTCTCCTGCCCCCAAATGGTGCATGAAGAAGGGATTAAGATTTTATATTGAACAATTGACTAATGAAAGAAGTTTTGATGTGGAATCTCTGGATCAAGGGAGAGCTAGAAATAATTGCTCAGAATTTCTTTCACCTATATGAACAGCAGCTGTCAGACAAGTAAAGATCTGAGACTTGATCAGACACTGTAGGGTCAGTTTAGTGATTTATCAGAGTGCTTTCTACTGGAAATAGAGACAGTCTAGGCTCTCTCTCTCTCTCTCTGTCTCTCTCTCTCTCTCTCTCTCTCTCTCTCTCTCTCTCTCTCTCT
>NW_004524578.1:32648399-32656085 GCF_000260255.1 Octodon degus
TCTCTCTCTCTCTCTACCTCTATTTATATTATAAAATATAATATGTTATGAACTACGCCTCAGTCCTCAGACTCATTTTAATGATGCTGTCTTCCAACTTCTTACCCAAAGTGGACTACGTGGCACAGAGTTTTTCCAGCAGGGTGCGCCATTGGGTTGCCAGAAACTACCCAGCAGTCATCAGTCAGCACAATGGAGATGGTCTCTGGCCTCAACAGAAGGAAAGCCACTAGAAACTGGGAGACGTGACAACTCCTCAGATATCCCAAGGCTTAGCTTGTGTCCTCTTGGAACAAGGCAGTTATGGTTGAATCTGGCCAGATGGGCAGTGTACTTGTTCCAGCCCGCGTGCTTTCTCAGGGGTGTACCACCAATTGAGGCAAAGGAACCTGTGGGAACAGTACTTTTCTGCATCTCAGGCCATACACTTGAAATCATGCACTGAGCCACTCTCAAAAGAACCCAGAGAATGCATAGCTATTCATGTTCCCTAGGACTTAATAGGCTTCTAAGAAAACTTAAGGGCTTTGCTGTGTTTTTATTACCCCCCCCACCCCCACACACACCCTTTTAAGATAGCCTTGCTATGTAGTTCCAGTTGGCCTTTAACTTACTGTATAGCCCAGACTGCCTTAGACTCAGCAGCTTTACTCCCTCAGCCTCTCACGTGGTGGGATTTCAGGCATACGCCATCACAGTTCTACCACTTTTTATACTCAGACTTCAGCTTGCTTGTTCTTTCTCTTATCACACTCAGCACCTGCTTGCCTACTAATCAGTGCTGCAGATGTAGGTCCGAGTCCTGAACCCGGCTTTACACCATTATCTGCCTCCCAAGGCTTTGCCTGCAGCAGGACCTGACAGGGACAGCTCCTGGGTTTGTCCCCAGCAGTTACTTACACAAAACAACCCACAATGGTGGATCAAGACTAGATTCAGTTAAGTTCATTTTTTAAACAATGAAACAATTTTCACCAACACATAACTCACCTTGCTCTCTTGCTCCTCCTCCTCCTTGGGTCATTGTCCCTTACCCATTAACATCCTGAGATGAGCAAAATACTCAAGGGAAGGGCCTGGTGTGGTTACTTAATGAGAGACAAGTTACTAAGCCCCTAATCTCTAAATACACTCAGCAATGATAAAACTGTCTTTCATGGAATTGTTGTGCTGATTCATTGAGATCATTCCTATAAAACCTTGACACCTAAGAGAAAAGCAATAAATAGTAGCTTTCACTGTGCAAGGCTATTGGTCAAGATTCTTGCAAATCTAAACCTAACATTTGAAAATCACCCAGCCAAGAAGATTCTATCTGAGTATCGGAAATAACAGTATATGTCAAAATACTGCTTTCCCGTACAAAATTAATGAGCTCAGGGTGACTTTCTGTTTGTTGTGGGGTTTTCTGTCTCAGCTTGGTTTGGTTTTGGCTTGGGGGTTTGAGGCATGTGTTAGTTTGTTTGGAATGCTACAAAAAATACGCTGAACTGAGAGGCTTGTTGTAAATAACAGAAATTTATTTCCTACCATTCTAGAGGTAGTTCCTACCATTCAAAGGTCCAAGATGCAGCAGAATTTGTGGAACGGGGGGAGGGGGGGTTGCTGTTCAGTCCACAAATACTGTCTTCCTAACTTCACAAAAGGGAAAATTGCACTTCCTCAGGCCCCATTTGTAAGGTCACTAATCCCACTGGTAAGGGCCTTGCTTTTAGACCTTGTCATTCCCGAAGGTCCTACTGCCTCATTCCACTCACATTTAGCATTAGGCCTCAGTGTGGGATCTGGGGGAGGGGCACAGGCATTCCAACCACAGCAAAGAGTAATTTTTTTGTTGTAGTAAAGTCCATTATAGCTTAAAATTTGCTATTTACTATTTAAGCTTACCATTTACTGTTTTAACCATTCTTAAGTGTGTAGTTAAGTGGTGCCACTAAGCGCGTTCACATTCTTGAACAAATATCTCCAATACTTTGTCTTTATCCCAAAAACACCCTGTACCTGCATTGGCAAGAAGAAACACCAAAGCAACACCCAGGCCTTGGAGGAAGGTTTATTTACCTCAATAGCCATTCCTCAGGATCATTCCCAGAATATCAGACCCTGATCTCTGGTGGTCTAGGGCTTGTATGAGATAAGCAAGCAGGAAGCACAAAGGCAGAGTGGCTTGCCAATTGGGGATTAGTGTGCACAGTGTGTGTCACAGGGGCCAGCTGTTTCTAAGAGACCAGAAGCACCCGGAACTGGAACAGGGACTCAGCTTACCTAAGAAACTGAAGTACACTGGCTGGAGAGCCATTTTCTGTTACATTTCTCCCCTCTTTTAGTCTTCCCAGCAAATTTTTGGTAGGCGTGTTACACGCGGTCTTTGAGATAAGGCCCAACTAGAAGCAGCAATGTTACCTGGCAAGCTAGTAAGGGGTTACTCTAATCTAGATGGCGTCTATTGTGCCTCAGACGCTGATCACATCTTGGGCAAGTGTATCATTGATTATTCTATTTTCTTGGGATAACTGTCCATAGAGTTTAAGGCAAAAGCCGCAGCTGGCAGGGGGAGAAAGTCAAGGACACAAAACTCAAGGGGAGTAATTCTGTGAACTGTGATCTCAGGCTTTAGCCATGAACCGACTGGGCAGCAGCCAGAGCAACCCAAGCAGGGCTCTGAGTACATCATCTCTTCAGAATGAGCTGTGTGACCCAGATAAATTTTTCAACAGATCTAAGGCTGGATGTCTGAAACGTGTAGAAGAAGTTAATATGTACCTGGGTTATATGTGAGTGAATGTCTTCACATACAGTTGGTCTTTCAACTGATTACAAACTGGTTTTTTGGTTTGTTTTTTTTTAACTTTCCTAGGGATTCGTGGCTTCCATACTGGAGTCAGGAGCTCCAAGAAATTTGTAGTTTCTTTCTTTTTTATGTATTTTGTGTAGAGTCTTATTACGTAGCTTGGACTCGTAGTGATCCTCCTGTTTTCAGCTTCCCCAGAACTGGGAACACAGGTGTGCGCCACCACCCCCAGACTTGTAGTTTCTTTCTTGTAACCAGTTTCCACAAGACATTGGAGCACAGCTTTTATGTCTTTCCAGCAGGCAGTTTGAATGTCCTTATCAAGAAGCGCTTTCTCAGGGCCGGCCAAACCAGCGGATTAAGAAGCCTGCTTAGGCAGATGCAGGGGCAGGGAGTTCTAGCCCCAGGCATGCCATGCCGGGCATGCTGAGGTGGCGATTGAGACCGGATTTGGTGGTGTGCACCTGTAATCCCAGCACTTGGGAGGCTGAAAACAGGAGGATCACTACGGGTCTGATCTACACAGTAAGACCCTGTCCTAAAATGCTAAATAAATAAAGTTTACTAAATACTAAATAAATAAATAAAGGAAACAAGTTTTTGAACCTCTAGGAGGTTGAATCCAGGTCAGTTGGCTTTTGAAGCAAAGAGAGGCTGGCTGACCGGAATGAACCAAAGACAGAAGCAGACAGGTATACCAGCAGGCTGTGGATGACAGAAAACTGAGGAACTGTATATGAAGGGCAACTGCAGAGACGTTCACACCTTAGAGATCTCTAACTGGCTTTACAGGTGGTAGAGATATATTTTAGCAGTTTGATGGTCTACACTGTTTGGTGTGGGACCATGACAAAGCTGGGACACAGAAACCTCAGAGAAAAATGCTGGTGGCTTGGCCAAATCTGTTGTTAGAGCCCCTCCAAAAATAGTGGGAGAGTTTTTAACTCTTGTGGCAATTGATCTTACCCACCAAAGTGATCAATAGTTTATCAGGCTAGGTGCCTGATTTTGCTTTTTGCTGACATCTGACAGCAACGAGGTGGTGTGGTTGATGGCCAAGCCCAGAGGCAAGTCTTTAGTCTATACCTCTGGAAGGAGAGTTTTCAGAACTTTAAGATTTCTATCATCTTCCTTACAGGGAACAGTCTAAATGGGAGGTGCAGAGTTAAATGAAATGAAGGTTGGATTGGTACAAAGGCCATGTCCTCCCAGGCTACAAGTTTGTGCCTGGCAGAAAGAGTGAGAGGCAAGAGTCACAGTTGCCCTGGTGAGGGCAGTTTTTGACAGAGATGACTTTTGAAGGCAGAGAGTTCAGTTCCATTGTCTACTAGGAAAGTGATAGGTTTGCCCTTGACTTTGGCAATGACTTTGGGCTCTTGGGGCCCAATTTGGTAGAGCTCAGTTTGTCATATATACTCAGGCCTGAGAGGGTGCAACTCTTTTGTCAGAGTTGAGAGTCCATTATTTCCAAACTCAGAAGGAATTGTTAACAGTCGTCTTGGGTGGGCATTGGATGACACCATAGGCATGTAATCAGGAGGCTCAGAGGGAGGGCATCTGCAGCCTGATGAAGGATATGGCTGTCACCAGTTCAGCTGGCTAGAAATAGATGAGTAAGAAGCTAAGAGAGACGCTATGTGGGTTAGCAGCCAGTGAGGGTATCAAGGTGGAATTCTCAAGAAGAGTGTCTCCTTTTTCTTTCTTTCCTTTTTTTTTTTTTTTTTTTTTTTTGCCTACAGATAGGGACAGTGGGTTTTCACTAATTAATTCCCATCTCTGACTTCCTACCTGTGTGCTCTGGGCCTATGAACAATGGCACAACAGACAAAGGATGGGTGCCCCTCAGAGGGAGACCATTCATATGCTGCCTGGCCAGTCCGCTCATGGGGACTTAGCTAAGGAGAGTGAGAGGCCTCCATTTTGCCACATGTCAGTCACCACAGAATTGCAGGTAGGCCCAGTCAGCCACCAGTGCCTCCCACTCTCGGTGCACAGAAGGAGCAGCCTACTGCTTACTCTGTCCATGCCACTCAGTCACACATTCATCCAGCATCTGAACCTGGAGAGGTCCTTGCTCCACCTATGAGGGCCATGAGCAGTGGCCAAGGACATCAGCACAGCTGGTCTTCCCAACAGACACACCAGACGCAGGAGCAAACAGGAATACCAAAACCGAGGCTTGGAGGCAGATTCACATCATTACTAATCAGGATCATTCCCAGAATATCAGGCCTGGTCTCTGGCAGTCTAGGGCTTATATGGGATAAGCAAGCAGGAAGTACAGAGGCAGGGTGGCTTGCCAATTGGGGATCAGTTTATTCAATGTGAATCATAGTGATGAGCTATGTATCACGGTGACCAGCCATTTCTGAGATACAGGAGCAACCAGAACTGGAACAGGAACTCTACCTGGGCAGCTAAGAAACAGAAGTACTCTGGCTGGGGGAGCTATCTTCAGTCACAGACCTATTAAAGAATTACTCCCAATTTGCCACTCCACTAGCTCAGGTTACTACTATATTCAATCTGTAAATTCTACTTTTTAGGTATTTCATATAAGTGTAAGTTTAGTATATTTGTCCTTTTGTGTGTGACTTAATGCACTTAGCATAATGTCATCAAGATTCAGCCATGTTGTAGATTATATGAAAAATGAATATATTTTGGAGGATTTTGTTTATCTGTCCATCCATAGGTGAAGATTTGTTTGCTTTCTTTCTTTTGAATAATACGCTGTGATTTGGGGTATATAGTTTACCCTTTGTGTCCCTGCTTTCAATTCTCTCAGATATAAATACAGAACTGAAGTTTTTTTTTTTGTTTTTTTTTTTTTCTTCTTTCTGTATTTTAGGGAAGGGTCTACAGGGTACGCAGGGTCTCACTACTATATCAGACTCATAGTGATCTACCTGTTTACAGCCTCCCAAGAGCTGGGATTACAGGTGCGCACCACCATGCCCAGTCTCAATGGCCATCTCAGTGTGCCCCGGGGGCGGAGTCAGCACGGCAGGCCCAGGGATGGAACCCCCAGCCTCTGCACCTGCTTGCAGGCACTTTAATCCATTGAGCTATTTGGCCGGCCCTAAAGTTCTTGTGTTATACAATAATGCATACTTAATTTTGTAAGGAGTATCATAGCATTTTCCACAACCATTTAATAGTCTTGCCAGTAATACTCAAGGATTCCAATTTATGCATGACCAAATTTATTATTTGGCTTCTTTTTTATAATATCCATCCTAATGGATATTTTTCTTAGTGTGGTATTAATTTTAATTTCTTTAATGATTAATAATATTTAATATCTTTTCCTATTCTTATTAAACATTTGTAGGTCTTTCGTGAAGAAATGTAGGTTTAAATCCTCTGCCCAATTTTTTTAAAATTTAATATTTATTTATTTATTTATTTGGTACAGGGTCTCACTGTGCAGCGTGGACTCCTAGTGATCCTCCAGTCTCAGCCTTCTGCGCTCTGGGATCACAAGCACGCGCCACCACGGCCAGTTTTGGTGGCCAGCTCAGCATGCTGGAATTCCAGGGCCCACACAGCACGCGGTAATGGTAATTGAGCTCAGGTCTTCGTGCTTGCCACGCAGGTGCGTAGACCGCTGAGCTGTCTCCCCAGTCCCGAATTTCTCCTTTTGAGAACTGTCTGTTAATTTCAATTGCTGCTACTTTGATTGGTTTTCCAAGTTAACTGGATTAATAAAAAATCCTTGAAGTCTATGCAATTTTTCTATTGTCTTAGTTCAGCAATTCTTTTGGTTTAATAAGTGTTTCATCAGATCTAAAGGTGATTGTGTATTGCTCTTGTTGAGTTTACCCTTCACTCATTCTATTGAAACGTAGTAGGAACTCTCCTACTGAAGGGTGAGTTAATTTTTTACTGATGCTGATTAGTAAGTTACTTTTTCTAGATCTGTGATACTCTGAAAGAGTTAAGATCTTCTTTCCTTAAAAGGAGAAAGTACAAAAGTCAAAAGATTCATCTTATTTTAGAATAAAAATTGAAAGGGAATAAAACCAAATCAAACAAGTGCCAGTATTTTCTCACTCACCCTCCTAACCCATGCCTGCTCTGCTTTTTCCCTTCCTTCTGCTCTTCATTTTGCTCTTCCATATCTAGCCAAGCAGAAGCCTGAGAATTTCCTTGAATTTCTATGAATCTACTTCCTGAGTTCCAGTTGTTTTTTGCTGACACAGTTCGAATGCATGTTGATAAAAGACACAAGTTTCCAAATAAGGATTCAACTTGGAAGTTTGAGGGAGCCGCCTAACAGATTTCAGAATTCCAACTTCATCAGCAAAGGGCAGCAGGATAATGGCCTCCTCCAAAGGCCTGGCAGTACAGCAGCAGTGATTCCCTAGCAGGTGCCTGGAAACGATGAGCTCAAAAGGCTGTGAGCACACACTGCTCACACGCAAACCCTGTGTGCCTGCCATCCAGCTACAAAGAGCTTATGAGCCGAAAACTAGGATTTGGTTGTTTTCTTTCCCCTACTTTGGAATTTTCTTGCTTTTTTTTTTTTTTTTTTTTTACCGGAACTGGGGATTGAACTCAGGCCCTTGCACTTTCCAGGGAAGCGCTTATTCCACTGAGCCATCTCCCCAGCCCCTACTTTGGAATTTTAGGATTAGAGAAGGTAACATGAAAATTAATTCTCACTGGAGGCCAGGTTGGATGATTTAGCAAGATACTGTCTCTAAAGGAAAAAAAAAATTGGGCCTGGGAATAGTGCTCAGTGGTAGAGCTTTTAGCAGAGAGAAGGCCCTGGAGTCCTCAGCAACACCAAAGAAGGAAGGAAGGAAGGAAGGAAGGAAGGAAGGAAGGAAGGAAGGAAGGAAAGAAAGAAAGAAAGAAAGAAAGAAAGAAAGAAAGAAAGAAAGAAAGAA
>NW_004524578.1:32656185-32665492 GCF_000260255.1 Octodon degus
GGAAGGAAGGAAGGAAGGAAGGAAGGAAGGAAGAAAGAAAGAAAGAAAGAAAGAAAGAAAGAAAGAAAGAAAGAAAGAAAGAAAGAAAGAAAGAAAGAGAGATTGTTTACCTTTGTCATCCAGGGTCTAGACCTCACGGTTTCCACTCAGCCACTACCTATAGTAAGCACCAAAATGCAAGTTCATTCGCCATGGCTTGATCAAAAACAATTTTTATAACAGATGTATCAAATATATATATATGCCCTGGTGTTTCAAAAGCTATCCCCACCTTGCATTCCTTGAGCTACTTCTTCCTTCCACGAGCAGGAATGATTTTAGTGCCCATGCTGTGAAAGCAAGGCTTCATCTTTTTGAAATGATACCACTGTATTTACTGTCTGTAAACTTTATTGTATTTCACGTTTTACTTTCCTGCTCAGGGACTTATATATTTAATTGATTTCAAAAGAAATACACACACACACACACACACACACACACGTATATTTATGTACTACAATACACATATATGTAATATTGGACATATTTTTTAAATGTGACACAACTCCCTTCAAATGGAAATATATGGGTGGATTATTAGTTATAATTGAGAACTGTAGCCATTGGTTTTCTTGTCTTTGCTGAAATGCATATGTTTGAGACACTATCAAATTTATGCTGTAATTTTACTTCAACTGAATTGTACAGTGAGTAAATCAAGCCTGAAGGTGATCTGCAGTTATATAGTAGTGATAAAATAGTGTTGATAAACTTGGCGGTAACAGCGACAGAAGTGAGGACTGCTTCAACTTGCAAGTCTGTGCCCCACCCCCCCACCCCTTTTTCTATACTGGGAATCAAACTCAGGAGGACCTTGCGCTTGCCAGGCGGGTGCTGCACCGCAGGACCCGTATCCAGGCCCAAGTCTGGCCTGCTGATCTGTCGCTCCCTAGGTGACTACTACATCACTGTCTTCCCCTTTTAGGGCACAGACTCTCAAGTAGACAACACTTTGGAATCACTCGGCAAGCTTTACAAAGTTCTGAGCTCCTAGGTCTAAACTCCAAAGATTTTGACTTAATGGTCTGAGGTGAAGCCCAGGACCTGGGCTAGTTTTAACAGTTTCCCAGGTGAGTTTAAGCCACAGCCAACCTGAGCACACTGCTGTCAACCCTCTCCTGTACCTGCACTGTGATAAGATCTGCCTGACGGGTAGTAGATAAGAGGCTTCTAGCTGCACCAAAGAATGCCTGCCTTTCCAGGCCTCCCGCTGCACCCACCCCTTCCCTCATGGTTTATTACTGGCCAGAGACTGCACGACTGAATTCTTAGCCGCACCCTTGCCCCACACTCCGGCCAGGCAAGTGCCATCCTTGTTGTAGCACCCAAAGGCTGCAGAGGAATTATCTTGTGTCTCTCTAGCTCCGGAACTTGCTTCTTGCCCTGGCATCTTGATTTTTGAAAAATATTTTCATTTTTAGAAATAAATAATGAAAAACATCTTTCCTTGAAAAAGAACTTTTAAGGAAGCAGTAGTGATTAGTATTAGCTCAGCATTAAGTATAGTAATGAAATTTCATGGCCCCATAAACACTATACAGCAAACTGTGAGTCAAAACTAAGCAGTCAGATGCCTTTCCTTTAAAATGGGCAAAGATTGGGGCTGGTGAGATGGCTCAGTGGTCTAAAGCACCTACTTAGAACAAGCTTAGCAAAGCCCAGGGACCACGGTTCAATCCCCCAGCACCACATGCCAGGCAGCCCCGCCCCCTGGTGGGCTGAGCTGGCCACACACACACACACACACACACACAAATAAAATTTAAAAAAAAATTAAAAATAAATAAATAAAATAAAATAAAATGGGCAAAGATGACCCTTGGACTCAAACTGTAGCTTTAGGTTATGGATTCCAAATACAGCAGCTAAATCCATGCATCAGAGTGTGTTCAGAGATACCCTGGATAACCAGGAATCGTGATCACTTGGAATGTAATAAAATCCCTCAAAGAGAAGCTTAGCTAGCTCACAATGTGCTAGGCGGAAAGGTTTGACACTAACAGCTATTACCCCCAAATTACTGCACGGACCTAGATGCACATGAGCTTTATTTTATAAATGAACTAGATGACATCATATAAGTTTACAAATATTCCTACCATTTAAATACTGTAATATAGGATTTAATATAGAGTTGTTGGTTAAAATTATTATGATCCTTTTATTCATGTTTCAAGATTGTGCTTTTTTTTTTTTAAACATAAATATTGTGTACTCAAAAGGGAAATCTCAGAAAACTCGGCAAAGTTGAAAAGAAGAACTATTTATATTAATAGTGTTTCCTCCAAGTCAACGACTTTAACATTTAAGTATGGGTCCAACAAAGAAAGTGAAAGCAAGCCAGGGTCTCGGCACATACCTGCAATCTCAGTGCTTGGGGTCTGAGGCAGGAAGATACTAGGCGTTTAAGACCAGCCTGGGGCACATAGTGAGATCAAGATCAGTCTGAACTACCTAAGGGAGAGCTTGGCTCAAAAAACCAAAGAGAGAGAGAGAGAGAGAGAGAGAGAGAGAGAGAGAGAGAGAGAGAAACAGAGACAGAGACAGAGACAGACACAGAGACAGAGACAGACACAGAGAGAAGATAGGGAAGAAGGAAATAAAAAAAAGGAAAGACGGGAGAGAGGGACACACACACACACACACACACACGTATATATCCTAAAATATAAATGAACAAACCACACAGAATTTAATCCCTACATACTTTTTTTAAAGCATGGAGTCCATCTTTCAGGCTTCAAAGGTGTGCCTGTTTCTGTTTTCATGTTAGTAAAGTACAGAACAGCAAGGTAAACCTGGCCAGCTATCCAAATGCTTGGAGCACCGAGATAACATGCAAATACTGGCTTGCAGCGCGAAGTGTGAAGGCTGGTCAGACCACACAGCTCAGAAAAGGAAGTGCACTCTTCAGAGTCAATTTGCACACTCACGGCCAGAGTCCAGCATCTTCGGGGTCACTGCGTACAGCCTCGGTGTCTCTCTTCAGTAAAAATGGTGAGTCCTGCATTTTATGACCCTCCCTGTCTCCTGGCAGATGCGCTAATCTTCTCGATCAGGGAGGGGGTGGGGTGCTTCATGACCAAGTCCCCCATGCCTTTGGAATTTTTGCTGGTGCCATTGCTGTTCTTTGTGCTGAGGAAGCTTCTGGTGTTTATTATACCCGAGGAGAGACTGTGCCTCAAAGAGTTCCCTTTTCTGGTTCTATTCACCGGAATAGAGGAAGAACTAACTGTGTCTCAGAGAAAGGAAAGTTGTGCTCTTGATCTTTGCCTCTTCAGAGAGCTGGGTGCCAGCGCCAGCCCAGGAGGCAAGCTTCTGAGGATGAGGACCCTGGTGTAGGAGTCTAGTGCCGAGCCAGGTAGCACTGCCGCTGCTAAGGCCACTTTGGTGGCACAGATTTGGAAAAAGGAGTTCATTTGCTTGAAAATTGCACTTTATTATTTTAATTCAGAGAAACAAAGCCCAAACAATCTAAACCTTAGCGACAGTTTGTGTTCCCAAAGTTAACCGAAAGTCATTATTTGGAAAACATTACAAGGGTGACTTCTCCAAATAACATAACCTAAAACTGAGTTTAGCCACTCATACAGTTGAATTACAGTGCCAGTGTTCTACTTCACTGTTTCCCCTTATTGCTTGGTAAGAAAACAGCCTTGGAAATAGACATAGAATTACGTTCCTTGAGTCCAGAAGAGAGCCCTCTTTCTATCCATCTCCGCGCTCTACTTCCCTGCCCCTTCCTCCTCTACTGGAGAGAATGATTTTTGTTTTTTAATTTTTTTTATGTATTTGGTACAGGGCCTACTATGTAGATCGTAGATCGGACTCATACTGATCCTCCTCTTTGCATCCTCCCAAGAGAGGGGATTACAGGCGCACGCCACCAAGCCCAGTCTCAATCGCGGGCTCAGCGTGCCCCAGGAGCGGGGTGGGGTGCATGGCACACTGGGGATAGAACCCCGGCCACTGCGACTGCCTAAGCACCTGAGCTACCTGACTGGCCCTTAAGGCTAACCTCGCCTCAAACCCAGGGCTTTTTTTCAGTACCAGGGATTGAACTCAGGACCTTGTGCTTACCAGACAGGCGCTTATTCTACTGAGCTATCTCCCCGGCCCCTGAGAATGATTTCTTTTAGATGTCACTTGTGAGAAGGCAAATCTGAAAGGAGCTAGTGCTGCACTTTGTGCACAGGAGGATGGGGGTTCATCACAGGGGCTTGCGGGCTGGAGAGTCTTTGAGTTAGGACTGGCAAGTTGAGAAATAGAATCTTTCTATTTCTGAGGAGAAAGGGAGCAGGAGTGAGGGCCACCGGGCAGGGGAGGGCACAGAGGTAAGGCAGACCTCGCGCCTGCCCTCTGCGCAGCCACACCCACCCAGCAGGGCAGGGCCCAGGGGAGGTGGGACCCAGGAATCCTGGCCTGGCTTCCAGAGGCTTCAGGTCCAAGATTATTAGGAAACACTTTGACCACAAGTATTGACGCCCCCTCAAAACTAAGCGGAGGCCCCGTGGTCTACAAAGAGCTGTAGCTTGAGTGTTTTCTTAGGGGAAATGAGATAACATGGATAAAAGAAAGGTTATCTGAATAAAGGGTATTTATTCATTTTATTTTTCTGTACTTAGGACAGGGTCTATAGGTGTACAAGGTCTCACTACATACAGAGTACTCATAGTGATTCTCCTGTTTTCAGCCTCCCAAGTGCTGGCATTACAGATGGGCGCCACCACGCCCAGTCTCCATTGCGGTCTCAGCGTGCCCTGGGGCCGGGGACCATGGTGTGCGGGGTACACATACATAATGCTTTTCCTAAGCGGCTAGAACTTTCCTATAACAGTAACACATCACTTAATAAACTTCTTAGAAATACAGACACACAAGAATGAGACAAGAAAAACTTTGTACAGTCCTTTCACCCAAAGGGTAATCATTGTTAGGAGCAATTCCTGTAGAATTTATTTTAAGCACATATTTTATAAGTATAATGTTCTATCATTTATTTTCTAAACTATTCTTCTCCTACACTTTAAAATATCTTGAATGATTTCTGAATTATAATATTATTTCAAAGGATAAGTCAATTTTCATAAATCTAGCTTTTCTTTTTCTTTTTTATTTAGAGTTTTTGAGGCAGGGTCTCACTATGTAGTTCAGGTTGGCCTCAGACACATGGTGATCCTCCTGCTTCAGTCTCCCAAGTCCTGGGATTACAGACATGTATGACTGCATGCAGATTTTCATAATTTATCTCAATCACTTCATGAGTCAAAAAAAAAAAATTCTTGAGACAGGATGTTGCTATGTAGTGCAGGTTGGTTTTGAACTCGATGATGTAGCCCAGGCTGGCCTTTAACTTGCGCTGATGCTCCTGCTCAGCCTGCTGAGTGCTGGGCTGGTGAGGCATGCACCACCATGCTCAGCTGGGTCCAAAGTTTTGACTTTTTCTTTTTTTGCTTTCTCACTTAGGATATTAGCGTGAGACATTTCGATTGTTTTTTTCTTTACATTTTCTTTTTTATAATAATATGGACAAGACTTCTTTTATATATATAAACATATTTTTGTATACATTGATGGCTTTCCAGAGTGGCCGGAAGATAAGCAGAGAAGGAGAGTGGTTTTAGACGTAGGCAGCGGTTATATTGAAGATATTGAAGGGTGTCTTGAACCATTTTGGCTGATCAAATAGATGCCTTGTACTGGAGTCTTATAAACAAAAGAAATCTCTATCTTCATTAACTGTTTTTGAAGATACAAAGTCTATAGTCAGGGTATCACCATGCTGTGAGGGAACTCTTCCAGGTGGCAGACGGCTGACTTTTTACTGTGTCCTCAAATGGTAGAAGCAAACCAGCTCCCTTAGCCTCTTTTCTAAACCCTGTAAATCCATTCCTGAGAGTGGATCTGCACCTCATGAAGTGAGCACTTCCTCAGTGCCCCACCTCTTAATACCATTGTCTTGTGGGTTAAGATTTCAACCTATGAGTTGTGGAGGACACAAGCATTAGGGCCATGAATCTGTCCTCATGCCTGTGTACCATGGCGACCACTGGGATTCCCGGACAAGGGATGGGTGCTGCTCTCTGATGACACGTGGGGATAGGCTCCTTCCTAAGAGACTAGCATCTTGTCTACATAGCCTTCTTGGCTTGAGGCTTAAATATCAGCTTTGTCATTCTCCATGGTCCTCCAAATCATAAATTGGAATATTTCCAAGCTAAAGAATAAGTACGGCATTTTTAAGGGGAACAGGTCCTAGGACAGGCAAATGGCTAACTTGGATGACTACAGATGCCCAGTTGAAAGCTGATGTCTCAAAGAGATCGGTTTCCTGGTGCATGCTGGGCTTCCGAACCACATCATTCATGAGGAGAGCTGGGCTTTCTCCCTAAGTAGGATGGAGAGGTTCTATTATCATTTAATAGGATGTGCTGATAGCCTTACATAGAATTGCCTTGGTCTCCCCTCACCCAGCGCCCCACTCCCCAGCTCCACTTATTCAGATCTTTCCTTATGCAGAAGTGGCCACCTGCCTTCCACAGCCATGTCTAGTCCCTTACATTACAAAGCAAAATCTCCTGTGCAGTATGGGGAAAATTTGAAGCCAGAGAAGAAAGCTTTGAATTCTAGATGTTTTTCTCATTCCCACCATGCAATACAGTGCCCCTGGGCAGTGCAAGGCCCTGCGCCCAGCGCAGGGTAAAGCACGCTGGCTTCGGGTACCCTTATTCTTGAACCGAGTGTGTGTGGGCTGCAGCCCCAGCTTTGGCAACTGCAATATTATTTCCGTCATTCCTGGGCAGGCGTTTTATCTGATCTTGCTTTACTCATACAGTCTTGTCTTCTTAAAATAATGTAGAATACCACAGAACAATGTCTTATACTGTGCTGTATGTGTACAAATGTTTGTATACCCCCACACACACACACACATGCACTCAATACGCATTAGCACTTTGGCAACTGTTTAAAAGAAAAATGAAAAGGGAATCACCAAGGCCTTCTTTTTGCCCCTTCTTAGTTCCGGGCCCTCCTTCCTCCTTCCTCCTTAGTTCCTCCAGCAGAGGAACACCTATTTTGAAAGTAACATGTCGCTTGCCAACTCGTGTTTTCACGCTTTTCTTTCACAGTGCTCACCCCCTAACCGACGAGAGTGCTGTGCGTGTGAGTTTGCTAGTATTATTGTTTTCTAATTTCTGCGATTTACTCTCTTTCATTCTACAATGGTCTGTTTTTAAGATACATCCGTCCCAACACCATGTGGCTCCAGTTCAACCTCTTAGACAATTGCTGTGTAATTCTATTACAGTTTCTTTTTTCTCCAAGATTTAATTTGTTGCCACTGTTTTCAATTTCAAAAAATGTTAAGATAAACATTCTTTTCTATAGAGGGTATGTGAAACTTGAAGTTGTCGAATGATAGAAAACAGTTCTAAAGTCACTAATATATTAAAAATTGCCATTTTTAGTAGTACATGTGTCCAGTATGCATTTATATTTTTCTGGGAACTTGTACATAACACACCTTCATTCCTTCTTCATCCTCTTTCCCCTCTCTCCTTCCTCCTCCCCATCTCTTGATCCCTTTCCCTTTTTTTGTGCATATTTTCAGTACATGCTTACAATATTCCTAAAACTTGCATTGTCAGGCTTCTTGATAAAGCCATGCTAATTTGTTATATAAAAAATGTATATCACTGGTGTTCTAGTTGTAATTCCCCTGACTATATCTGAAATGGAACATGTTGTCCTAGTTTATTGACCCTTCAGGCAGCCTCTTTCATACATTGCCTCCCAGTGTATTTTGTTCATTTTTTTATAAATCATCTTTTCCCTATACTGATAATGCACATTGAAAATGTTATTCTTTTAATCTGTTCTTTATCTGGTTTGGCTTTCTCTTTTTGCCCAAAATTTTAAATCATCCTAGTGCCATATTTTAAAATAAGTCTTATATCATTTTTATTTTGTATGTCCTTTCAAGGTTATTCTGTATCATCAAATATTAAAGCTCACTCCTCATTTTTCCTTGCACTGTGTTAAAGGTTTGGTTTGCATGTCTAGGTCTTTCATCGCAAGGGTCGTATATATACTTGCGATGTGAGAGAGGCGTCAGGTACTCTTCCACATGAGTGCCCATTGCAAAGGATTTCCTTCACCCTCACCTATTCCCTAGCATTTTGCAGGACCTCCTCTGTCATCCATGGGCCCATTTCCTGCATATGTGTGGCTCCAGTCATAGGCTCCTTACTCTTACACACATTAACTGTTTTGTTGTTGTTGTTCTTTGTTTGTTTGTTTTTTGTGGAGCCAGGGATTGAACTCAGGCCCTTGCATTTGCCAGGCAAGCGCTTATTCTACTCAGCTATATCCCCAGTCCCCACATTAACTGTTAAACATCTTATTCTTCTCTGGATTCCTGTATCTTCTTGTACAATTGCCATTTCTCCTCTCTCCTTCCTCCTCCCCATCTCTTGATCCTGTTCCTTTTTTTGTACATATTTTCAGTACATGCGTACATCATTCCTAAACTGTAATCCTACCGTTTAACCATTTCTAAAATGATTCAGTATTTCCAGCATTGTCCTCTCCAACACAGCAAGAATCTTAGCACAGTGTGATTACCCACAAACACAATCCTCTAATCCTATTTCCAGTTCTTTAAACTTCTGCTTGGAGAAGATGAGCATCACTTTCACATGTGTTTAATTGGCCAAAGTAAGTCACATGGTCACACTTTGGTTAAACAGGACAGAGATCTAGCAGCAAATAATCCCCAGGCATTCAGCGTCCTGGCCAAAAAAAAAAAAAAAAAAAAAGAAAAGAAAATCTATTCTCGCTGAACAGGCACATGCCTGTTATTCCAGCACATAAGAGGATGAGGCAGGAGGATTGTGAATTCAAAACTAGTATGGGCTGTGTAGAAAACATAAGGCCATCCTGGACAACGTAGCCAGACCCTGTCTCAAAAGTCCTCCCTGAAAAAAATATTTTCTAGAAATGTGCTAAAATTTCTCAAACTTTCCCAGTACCCGATATTTCAACATGTTTTCTTCCTCAGATGTCCGGCTACTACTTAACAATGACAATCTCCTCAGGGAAGGGGCAGCTCAGTAAGTATCTTTTCTAAATTCATTTACAGCATTATTCTAACATTGGGGGGGCTGGTGAGATGGCTCAGCGGTCTAAAGCACCTACTTAGAACAAGCTTAGCAAAGCACAGGGACCACGGTTCAATCCCCCAGCACCACATGCCAGCCAGCCC
>NW_004524578.1:32665592-32681423 GCF_000260255.1 Octodon degus
AAAAAAAAAAAAAAAAAGAGGGCACCAATTTGGAGAAAGAATAATATTATATACTGCGCTGTACAGTGATCTCCTTTCGACTGGTGACCTCATTATTTTGACTTCACTGCTAACGAACACTATCTCCTGTGAGTACCCTAAATTAACAGTTACCTTTCCTCAGCACTTTACAGACTTCAGTGACTTCTGACTTCTACTGTTGCTAAAGTAACTGTTTTCAAGACTGTCATTCCCTGTGTAGTGGATTTCTAACTGGAGGTCAGCTTGCTATACCCAGCTGAGCTGAACTAGCGTGATGCTGGGTGTGGGAGGCCCACCTGAGGATCACTGCCAGCAGCACTACAGGCAGACTAGAGGAGGAGAGAAGCTGTTAGGGAAGCTTGTTGGGAGAAGCTGTTAGACCTGTTGAAATCTCTGGTTCTCTTGGGCTGTTCTGCTAGGGACCTTGTCATGCTGGCTTCCCTGATGAATTTGGCTGTTCTTGTCAGAAAAAGAGCTGAGACTTCATTGTTGCTGAAGATGGCTAAGGTTCATGTTGGGGGAGCTCCGGTCCTCATCTTGCAGGCCCAGGAGGGGAAGATAGTGCCCTTCTCAGTCTCCTGGAGAAGCTTGTCACATTGGCTCTCCTGATGGGAACCCAGCTTTCTTCATTGCTGGAGGAGCTCAGGACCTCACTGTCGCTGAGGATGGCTGTGGTGCTTTTGCGGGGAGCTCTGGTGCTTACCTTGAGCGTTGCTTCCTGGCTCCAGTTCAGATCCCTCAGCCTGCTAGCACAGATCCTTCATCCTGCCGGCATAGGCTTTCTAGCTTTTACCACTGATCTTCGGGACTTCCCAGTGCCATAAAAATGCCTGCACGGGACATTGTTGTGGGCCCCAGGCCTCCCATTGGACTTGTAAGAGGCATTGTTATGAGCTCTAAGGTTTCCCTGGACTGTTGCAGTGATCCAGTCCCTGAGCTGGATTCTTTGGTCTTTAGTTCCTTCTCGTCATTTTGTGTAGCACTGTCTTCTGCCCTTTGTTGTAGATTTTTGCTGTAGTTATAACCTTCACACGTACTGAAGTTCAGGTGGAGCTCTACAGATTTTGGAGTTATCCAGCTGCGTCTGGCTTAGGTATGGCTGCTGTGCTCAGCTCCTTCCCGCTGCGGACCTGGGCTAGGATTGGGTCTCTGGGTTCCTGGAACTCGGCAGAAATTCCTACTCGGCGGGAGGGGTGGGGCAGGTAAGGTGGAGTGATGGGGTGCGGCCCGAGGGGGCAGGAGAGGGTCCGGCCCATGCTGCGCCTGGGCTGGGACTGGTCCTGCCGGCGCAGGGTAGCAGGAAGCTCTCCACACACTCACCGGACCTGGGCTAGGACTCTCTTTGGTCTTTAGTATGTGAACAAATTTCCTACACTTTGTATATAATTCTTTGAGTGATTATAAAATCTTATAAAATGTGCCCTATATTGTATTGTTCCCCTTTCAAAACCTCCAAACCATGACACCCAATAAATGAAGTTGTGTCACGCTCTTTAAGGTGTTTATTTTTAAATTCTACAGCTTTGCTATGCTTCACAGAGATATGAGTTTATTTTTATTTACCTACCTGCATGATAATCACAGTACCAATTTAAAGCAAGAGTCAAGCAAATATTTGTTCTAAAGAGCAGATAGTATGTATATTGTTTTTTCAGGCTGTTTTCAGACGTCTGCTTAGCTCTACTGTTTCATACAGCATCAATTTAGGGACAATACATAAGAAAATGTCTGCAACTGTGCTCTAGCAAAACTTGATTTGTAAAAACAGGGACTGGGCTCTCAGAATGGAAGGGGAGTGGAAGGGGAAAGAAAAGGACCGAACTGTAATATACATACACATATATATATATATATATATATATATATATATGCATAAAATCTCCACTATCGCATGATTAATATATTCATTATATATCACAAAAACATACTAACACATTAAAACAATAAATGAAAGACAGTGAGTTAGATTGTGCCCAGAGGCTATGGTTGCTAATTCCTTACATAAAAACCTAGGACTTTCTTCAATTCTGAAAAATGCTCACTCCCTCTTTAAAAATTATCCCATCTTTTCTTCTTCCTTTTTCATTCAGGTCTAGTGTCTCCACTAAATGAAAGTCTCAACCTATCTAATCCTCCTGATTCTAACTGTCCTTCTAAATTTTATATTCTTATATCCTTTCTGGAATGAATTCTAAATCCATTTATCAGCTTCCTCTTCCAGTTCACTCATTCTCCCTCCACCTGTGTTTAAAATGAGCTGCACTCCCAGCTTCCCCAGTACTTTCTCTTGTTACCCTAACGTAAGTCCTGGGGCATGAGATCCCCGTAGATCAGGATGGTTACTCCCTTACGCTGTGCCCAGGGAAGACTTTGTCCCATCTATTTTTGTTTGTTTGTTTCAGTGATTAAGTTTGTGTTCCATTTGTTCTCAACTGGTTGTTTTTCTTAATGACACAGTCTTGCCTGCTGTGTGTTGAATGCTGTTCTAAATATTCTTTGGGTGTTATTCTATTTCTTGGTAGATCACAGATTGCTGAAATGATTTTCTGATTGTTCTATCATTTTGGTTTAATCTTCTTGAATTGTCAATACTGTTGGGTTCTATTTCTTAGCGCTAGTTGAATTCCTGTATCTTGAAATTTTGTATTGTAGATGAATTTTACAGGGCTGGTCAGCATGTTCCCTCTTCCTGACTGCATTTGACCCTCTCAGGGGCTGTGCTTCCATCCACTAATTCCTCCTTAGGCCTCCCGCCCAGAGCTGGGTCTGTAGTACAAGGGAGGTGCTCCAGGCTTCCACGACTCCTGAGCAGTAACTACAGCACTTCAGACTTGCTCCTGACTCTGGGGCTCTATCCAGCCCATACCTGAGCACATCGCACACTATGGGTGCGTAGCAGGACTTCCGCTTTCCACCAATCAGATGTCCATAGCACCTCGTCCCTCTGCTCCCCATTGTCACAACACAAAGCATTTTCAGGTATTCTAAAGTGACCTGTGTTGGGAAGGAGAATGGAATCCCCCCTCACTGAGAACCACTGGGTTCCCCCAATCTTAGTGGCAGAGCGTCTAGTCTCCTCCCTTGGCACTGAGGGAGGAAGAGGCTCCCTCCCTGCCCTTGGTCTCAAGGAGTGACGTGGCTCTCACTTTCTGTTATCCTGAGGAGATGAACTGAGGAAGTCCTTCAGACTCTGACTACCCAGCTTGCTAGGCCTGTCCCTTTTATGTTTTTGTTTTCTTTCTGATATAGAAACGCTTGCGTTATTTTGAAAAGCAGTTATCTTTCAAATGTTCCCATTTATCTATTTATTTTTCAGTAGGACAGTGTCTACAGGGTCTCACTACACAGATGGGACTTGTAGTGATTCTCCCATTTTCAGCCTCCCAAGTGCTGCGATTACAGGCGTGCCACCACGCCCAGTCTCAATCTCAGTCTCAGCGTGTTCCAGGGGCGAGGCCGACACAGCACACTGGGGATCGAATTCCGGCCACTGCACTCTGCTTAAGCAGGCGCTTTAGTCCACTGAGCTATCAGGCTGGCCCTCCATTTCCTATTCAGTCTATTACCGAACATGTGTTGGGTCAGTGAAAAAACCCTTAAAACTTTAATGTACTGGCCCAAGATTATTGCCTCTTCTCTGTCTCTTTTCTTTCCTTCTGGCTTCGGATGCTTACCTTCTCCTTATTCCATTTGTGTTTTATCAGTGCTACTGGATAAGCCAACAAATTAGGGGGGATGTGTCAGCATGCGGGCAGATGTGAGTCTGGGAGAAGGAGCAGGTTCCTTCCAGATCCATCACCACAGTTTCCCCCCCACCCCGCTCCCCTCCTCCCCCAGATGGGGTTCCTAAAGTTTGCCTCCTGAACAGCCACCTCAAAGTCACCTGGGAACTTATCAGAACTTTGGGGTCCCATCCAATGCCCAATGAATGAGATATTCTGGTGGTGTAGTCCAGCCACCTAGTCATCAACCAGCCCCCCCAGGTGATTCTGGTGTGTACTGTGCTTTGGGGTCACCTGTACTAAGACTTACCTCAAGGCTCTTTGCATCAGAGGTTCCCAAGGTAACTGCACATTTGAGCACCGTGCTGACAGAACACACAGCTGTTGGAGTCCACCCACCACAGATTCTCATTCAATTTCCTTAGTGACTGGAGCCTACTTTTTTATAATTCCCCAAATTACCATCCTTAAACTTCCAGCCAAAGCTGCCTTTAGTTGTTCGTTTCCTACACAGCCCATCCTGATCTTCACTCATGCCAGTGTTTCTAGAACTCTGTGTGGAACTTGGTAAATTTTTAGTGAAGGAAATTGAAAGCGATGTGTTCTGGAACTGCACTTCCTGGGTCTGAACCTCATTTCTGCCCATGACCAGCTGAGTGATTTTGAACAACTCACCCTCTCTGTAATTCAGTTTCCCCACACAGGAGGGGAATATGTAGGGTTATTATAAGGTGATGAGGTGTAATTAATATATGAATGTCTTCAGAATAGTGGCTGCCATCCTGCAAAAGCTGTACACAATTATTTTAAAATAATTACTTGTAAGTAAAACATGCAAGGAATATAAAAAATGAACAATAAAAATATGTATCCTGACCAGCTAAAGAAAAGTAAGAAGAGTTTCCATTTCATTTCACACAGGCATAACACCAGGGCAGCTGTGACAAAGGCTATTTGTGTGAGAAGCACAATGAGCTGACTGGCAGTCAATGAATAGTGCTGAGATCCACCTATCTAAAGAGCAGCTGACAGCGATACACTGTGTCTGCTGTTGCAATAACAAGGCTTTATCTCCTGGCAATATGGCTGCGAGGGCCAGTAGTGATGAAATCAAGAAGTATAAAAAGGGTGAGGGGCCGGGGAGATGGCTCAGTGGAATAAGCGCTTCCCTGGCAAGCACAAGGGCCTGAGTTCAATCCCCGGTTCCACCAAAAAAAAAAAAAAAAAAAAAAAAAAAAAATTATAAAAAGGGTGAGCAGGAGGTCACCAAGAGAAACATTCTAATGTTCAACAAACCATTCTTGTGATTTTGCTAAAACTTCAAAGATACAGAATATACAAAAGCAAACAAAAAACCAAGTGTTTTGAGCAAAGAAATTTTTTAAATGCTTAAAGAATATTTTATTTTTCCTAACACAGATACTGTTTGCTTTGTAAGGCCTGTTTTCCCTTGAAATGCCAAATATGCTTTTAAAACATTGACAAAATGAACATTTTTCATGAAAAGTTTCTGGGTTTCACCCTATACCTCTAAAACTCAACTAGTATAATTACATAACTAGAGTTCAGAATCACTTTCTATTTTGAGATCTGAGCCTCAAAAATTGATAAGAATAAATTTAACACTTCTGTGAATCCTGGCAGAAACTAAAAGAAGTAGAGATGAAATAAACACCTGCTGAATTTCATTTATGACAGATCATTTAGATGAAAGAATTCCAAAAAGACCTAGACGTTTGGGAGGTTAATGTATATGAATATATGGACATGTTGCCAAGGGATTACTAGGAATTGCATTTAGTGCCCCTCAGAAAAATAGTTGAGCTTATCACAAGAGAACATTCATCTGAGAGAAACTAATTTTATTGCACATACCCACAGCTACATGAGACAGCATTTCAGAGCT
This sequence comes from Octodon degus, assembly GCF_000260255.1. Lineage (NCBI taxonomy): Eukaryota > Metazoa > Chordata > Mammalia > Rodentia > Octodontidae > Octodon > Octodon degus. Next base: position 32,671,242 of record NW_004524578.1, read on the forward strand.
GGGTGGAGCTTCAGTAGTGAAACACTTGCTCAACACGACAGAGCTGAAGAAGGTGCACTGTTTGAACTAGTCATCTAGGATGTGGAGGAGGGTGACAAGGGGGGTTTCCAAACTGTCGTTATCAAGCAAATGGAGAGAAGACTGTAAAGGTGGAATTGTTCTAACTTCTGATTTCTAATCAGGGTCTGCTGGAAGCTACTGAGCACGTGGAAGTGCAGCAGGTTTCAGTTCCAGAAGTAAAAGTTAACCTGCCTGAGCAGGTGTTACTGAATTTCACCAGCAGAGCACAGAGAGAGGGAGGAGATTCCCAAAGTGCAGCCACGGTAACCGTGTTTGATGATGAATTAGACCTGCAAGACCATATAGACTAGTCCACGTGTCTCGAGTCTTCTGTCTTTATTCATTTTTGCTATGCTATCCATCTCCAAAGTGCTGTTTAATTTGTAAGCTGCACACACCTTCAAAATGGGCAGCCACCACATTCTTAGGGAGTGACGCCAGACCTGCTCTTTGATCAGTGAGAAAACTGGCTTCTCTTTTCTACCAGCTAGTCCAGAGGTGGAGGAATAACACGTGTGTGGTCAAGAAGCTTACAAGAGCTAAAACCATCTTCGCATTTGTAATATCTTACGTGTTATTGTTTCCGTTGTCAAGGACTACCCTTCACAGCCTGGCTATATGCACTGCATTCATAAATACCTATAATTCAAGAGTGTGTTTGACCGTGTGTTATGGAACTCATTCTAGGCATGTTATATCTTTAAGTACAACAGAGCCACAGTGGAGACCAGGGGTGGGGGGGGGGAGAGAGAGACAGACAGACAGACAGACAGACAGACAGACAGATGGGCTGGTTGACACTTTCAGGGCTCCTTAGGCTCCTTCTAGCTACGTGCTGAGTGGAGAAGCTTTGACTACAATAAGCTCGAGCCTTCTGCGGCCCCCAGGCAGCCCTGCTCCCTGCTGCTCTTCTCTCCCTCCCACCCCAGCCTCTGAAGCTGAGTCAGCCCACAGGAACCGAGAGCTTCATTATCTTACCCAAGCCCGTTTGTCACATTGCTTGCTTGTTTGTGAGAAGATGAGTTGGTGACCCCGAAGCAGAGGGCTTCCCTTGCTGGCTTCAGTAGCTCTAGATGTATAAAGAGTCTGTGGAAGGCTGGGTAAACGTTGTCTTGTGGGTAGGCAGCAGATTTTAGATAAGTTTGAATCATTAGTAGTGTATAGTATGGAAAATTGGATAAAACTGAAACACATAGCAGCTTGCTGGTATTTTGGAGTGTATATGTGCATAAGGCATTTGGGGGGAATTTGGTTAAAGTTTGGTATCAAATAGAATGGGTTTCTGGGGCCAGCGAGATGGCTCAGTAGAATATGTGCTTCCCTGGCAAGCGCAAAGGTCTGAGTTCAATTCCCGGTTCTGCCAAAAAAAAAGAGAAAAGAAAGAATAGGTTTCTGTTTTTATTTTTTGAGACAGGGTCTCATTATGCAGTTCAGGCTGGCCTCAAACTCAGTGATTCTCCTGCCTCAGCCTCCTGAGTGCTGAGATTACAGGTGTTTGTTACCACATCCAGTGTTTAAATAGAATATTTATGTCTGCAGTTTAGCTTGAAATACATCCTTTCCCTCAAAAGAAGTAAAAAGATAAATGGGATAAAGTGCAAGCAATAATAAGAAAATGTAGGTGAGCGATACATTGATGTTTATACCTTCAACTTCAATTTCAATTCTTGTGTATACATGAAGCTTTCTCATAAAATGTGGAAAGGGTGAGTTTAATATGTGTAAAAGATGGAAAACGCAACTATGGATTGTTGTACAATATCTCATTGTCCATTTTTTTGACTCATAAATTTAGGCAGCCATTGTTATCCAGTAAATGAGACATCCATGATAAATCTTTTCCCTTCAAATGCCATTTTGTCATTTCCTGTTGTAAGTCTGAGGCGCCTGATGATAAATTTTTCAAAGCACAAAAACAGAAGCTTGGGCCAGGGATATAGCTCAGCTGCACAGTGCCCTCCTGGCAAGTGCAAGATCCTAGAGTTTGATTCCTGGTACAAAAACAAACAAACAACAACAAAACAAAACTGTAATCTCTCTTTGACAAATCAGATCTGGTCCCCTTCTTTTATTCATTAGCAGCCCCTTCCTTCCTCCCTTCCTTTTTTCTCTCTCGCTCGCTCTCCCTCTCTCTTTCTCTTTGGTGTTATTACATAATCTAGGCTGCCTTTGAATTCACTGTGTAGCCCATTCTGCCCTCAAACTGGAAGCAATCCTTCTGCTCAACCTCCTAAGAGATGGGATTAGAGGCATGTACCACCAGGCCCAGCCATCATTTTTCTTCTTTCACTTAAACTTTCACTGCTCCTTCTTACCCACTCTAATCCCCCTCTTCCTGCCTCCAGCATTTGCCTTGTCAGTGTCTTCAAATTTCCATCATTTTTCACACTCTATTATATTTTGTCCAGTTCTTTGATGTCCTTCAGTGCTATCCTGCACACCCTAAACTTGCAATGTGTATGTTTACTGGTGGGGACTCAACTTCACAAAAGCCTGATCTGATTAAGGCAAAGCCATGTTTCTAAAGTAATAAACAACCTCACTGTTTCAAACAAAGTTCTCTCCTCTAGATAGAAATGAGGATAGCTACACCAACTTGCTTCTCTGAAATGATGCAAAGTGCAATTCCCAGGACTCTTATTTTATAAAATTAAAGCAACCTTCACGCATACAGCTTCCCTTGGATTCTGTGTCGTCGTTCTTCCCGTGTTCATAGCGAGCGACAGGCAGTGTCTGGGGAGCAGGCAGGTTCTCGGCCCCACAAGTGGCACTGACAGTGGCAATGAACATGTCTATTTCATGGAAATAAAATTAGCTGTGGAGCTGTTTAAAAAGTAACAGAAAGCTCTCACACATACTTGAGAGGTATCCTTAATACGTCTGCTTCAAGGATTCCAGTCTTTTTTCTTTCTTGCTCTGTGAATCTTGCACATCTTTTTCTGTTTTTATAGAAATCTTATTTGTTTCCTTTACTTTTTTTTTCAGGGAATGTCAGAAAATAGATTCCTAGATTAGCTGATCTAGGCAGTAAAGAGTGTGCGATTCTTTGATATTCGAAAAATGATTATTTCTATCCTCTTCCTATAAGTATACTGTTGTCCTGCACTATATCAACGTCCAAATCACTTTTGAACATTCTATATTTTAGACAAGAAAAGGAATAGAACACCAATAACAATAGAGAACACTTTACTAAGTGCTTCCTCTATGCCAGATATTGTTGTATATTACAAATATCACCTCACTACGTAGTACTCTTACTACGTTTTATGAATAGGGAAGGGAGAGGCAGGCTTAGTAATTAGCAACCAGAAAGATCAGAGCTCTACTGGTAGCTCCAGAGTGCATGCCTGAACTACTTCCTGCTCATTCTCAGGGCAAGAGAAAGGCCTCTCAGCCACTACAGAGAGAGGGCAAAGAGGAGCGTTCCTGTTTGCTTCGTTGTGTCTCTCTGCATAGATGTTACTAGGCAAGTCAGCACCCGATTGTTAGTTAACCATACTAAATTGATATTGTAAGCCCTCTAGTAAGATATATGCTTTGATTATTTTTTTTAAAACATGGGAAGAAATTGTGCTAACTGTTTTCTGTGTCTCTCCTTGTTTTTATACATCAAGGACTTTTTCTTTTTGTGTCTGTTATCCAAATCTATGAAAGGAATTTTTTATTTTTTGCAGAACCGGGGATTGAACTCAGGCCCTTGGGTTTGCCAGGCAAGTGCTTATTCTACTGAGCTCTCTCTGGCCCCTCAAGGGAAATTTAGTAAAAATCCAATCCACCACCATAGCTACTTCCCTTTTATGATATGACCATTTATACACAAGTATACTTATTTCATAAAATTATTGTAGCATTTTTTAATCTACAATTATTCCATAAACATTGTTCCAAGATGCTCTATACTATTCTTAATTCTTTCTGTGATTCTAATATGTCACAAGAAGTGAAGATACAGTCATATACTTACTTTTGTTGGTGCTAGGATTTCTTCCACCTAGAAAATTTGAAATAAGCACTTCCATATATACACTTGATTATTTAACATTGAATTATTTCCTTAAAATCCTAGGGGTGATGAAAGCAATTAAATTTTTGTTGTTTATGAATATTTACAAATGAAATTTTAAGTTTTTTTCCAGGTTGAATTCTTAATAAATAAAACAATGTTAAAGAACTGATTTAAAATCAACTTCCTTTGAAATTCAGCACTTTCAGTTATATTAGGTTATTGTTTAAATTTCTTTCCATAGGATTTATTGGTGGGGATTTGTCTACTTGTATCTAAGTGATAGTCTCATATGTAAATTTTTAATTTATCTCATTTATGCAAATATTTTATACATTTATTTCTATTATATTGTATTTTTTGTTCTATGGCAGATTTTTCTCCTATATATATGTTTATCCTTTCTGCTATGACTTCTTTTCTTTTCTTTAAATGTACTTAGTACCCACTCTGCAGGGTCTCACTTCACATATCAGACTCATAGACTCCTATTCTCAGCATCCCAAGTGGTGGGATTACAGACATGCGCCACCACGCCCAGTCTCAGTGCGCCCTGGGGGCAGGGCTGGCAAGGCCTGCGGGGAATCAAACTCCAGTCCCTGTGTCTGCCTAAGATGGCGCTTTATCCGCTGAGCTGTCTGGCTGGCCCGCTATTTCTTTAAAAATCAACATCTTTGTGTATAAATACTATAGACACTTCTCTACTTATTTTACTTTTTAACTCTACAATATATTAGGAATTTATTTGGATGTATATAGAAGAAATTAATTGGGTAACTAAAATATCATCTTAGACATTCTCTTTCTCCAGTTTTGTTATTTTCAGATTATTATACATCATGACATGCTTAAATCTCTTTTTTTTTGGCTGAACCAGGGATTGATCTCAGGCCCTTGTGCTTGCCAGGCAAGCACTTATTCTACTGTGCTATCTCCCAGAATCAGTTTGCTTTTAACACTGGCCCTTTATACAGATTTTGCCCCCTACTCAAGGAACCTGCAGCAGCTTTTCGGGTCAGGGCATGGTCTGTCCAGAAAGGGGGAGGGGAATATACAGTCATCACACAAGGAACTGTGCTTCCAGTTAGTAAGGAATCGCAACCTTTTGCTGTGAGCTCACTGATTGTCAGAGACAAGGGTGGCTGTTGTTAATGTCACTTTCCTTTTCCTTTCCCTTACTTGGCTCAAAGCGGGAAAATTAACTATGTTCATAGACTTTGACACCTAAATCAAGCAATCCTTTTGGGATCAAATATTAATTCTTACTTCTAAAAAATATTCTTGTAAACCTTGAGCTTGTTTTAATGAGTTTATCCAGGTTTTCCCTCCATGGAGCACTACTCTGACATAAACAAAGAAGGATAAATTTGAGTCATTTGTTGAAAAAACTGCATGTTCCTCGAGACCATAAGGTTAAGTGAAACAAAGCAAGCATGGAAGCTTTCATATATCCTGGTTTCTCTTAAATGAGAAACTCAAAATAGACAGAAAAAATAATACAAGATAAATAACAAAAATAAAAAGATCGTAAGAAGTAGGGAGATACATGTGGCATATGGGCAGTGGGTTAAACAATGCAGGGGAGAGAAAAGGGTTGAAAAAAGGGATTAAAATGTGCCCTGTACATGTATCGGCTACGCGCCATGAAAATGCAATCATTATGTGCTAGATATCTGTACTAATAAAAAATTAAAACTGAAAATTTTCTTTATTTTAGGGAAGGGCCTACAGGCTGTTCAGGGTCTTACAATTAGATCAGACTCGTAGTGATCCGCCTGTTTACAGTCTCCCAAGAGCTGGGATTACAGGTGTGCACCACCACACCCAGTCTCAATTGCCATCTCAGTGAGGGGGGGGGGGTGTCAGCACGGCAGGCAGGCCTGGGGATCGAAGTCCCGGCCCCTGTGCCTGCTTGCAGGCACTTTAATCCACTGGGCTATTTAGCTGGGCAAAAATTTTCTTTTAAAAGGATCATAGTAAGCACATAAGTTTGGGAAAGTTTTAGAAGTTGTTTTTTTTTGTTGTTGTTGTTTTTTTTTTTTATGGCAGACTTGAGGGAAAAAGCTAAGCCTGCACACAAGTCACCTAGCACTGACTGAGAATCACTCATTCATAAGCTCTGTGAAGCGCTCTCCTGCTGTGAGGCTCTGCAGAAGTGACTCAGTCATCACTTGAAACACTTCCACTGAATGACTGATTGTTTAACCATTGTATTATGAGACGGAATACCTGCAAATCAAATGGTGCTATTCAGGCTGCTTTCACTTAGTTCATTTATTAAGGTGGCTTCAGGAAAAAAAAAAAAAAAAGGTCTGTAGCAAGAACTGTTATTACAGAAACTCTTGAATCTTTGGCCTTAAGAGGTCTAAACATTTTTTATTTTACTTACCCCCAAAGCAGAAGTCGATGTCATATCATTTAACAGTGTATCTTAAAAAATAATAAATAAATAAATAAGTATCTAACTACTTCTCAGCACTCAGCAGGTACATTTCACCCACTAAGTCCTGCCTCAAGTCTCTTTCTCACTGCTGGGATGAAATAGCTGACAGAACTTAAAGACGAGACGTTTATTTAGGCACAAGATTGCAGTCTGTGGTCGACTGTGTCCAAGGCAGACACGGCTGGCAGACCAGAATGGCAGAGAAGAGATGACCTCACTGTTATGGCCCTGTCTAGATGTCACCCCTTCCTCATGCAGTCATAGGTGGAGCTTGTCAGAGCTGGCTGGACTTAGAGTGTGTGACGCTGGGATTAAGGCTGTGCTGATTAAGGATGTGATGCCCTGGGAGTGGATGGACTAGCAGGGCCAGAAAGAAGGCTTCTGCGGTTGCTGCTTCTTCACCATGTCACCGCCTTCCTGCCTGCTGCCCACCATGCGTTGTTTCTCCGCTAGGATGTTCCCTGCCCTGCTGTGGAGAGAGCCAGTTATGGACTGAGACCTCTACACACTGAGCTCAGTAAACCCTTTCTCCTGTAATGTTGGATGTTGGGCCTTTGTCTCAACAATGAGAGAGAAGTAATTAAGCCACCCACGGTAATGGCCAGCAAGTAGACAGTGAAGGGAGAAACCAAGAAGGGAGGCCCGCCCTGCTGGGTCACACACTCAGTGACCTCCCACAAGCAGCCCTGCCCCTCACAGCACATGTCACACACTGAAGATGGTGCTTATAGGATAGCCAGCACCCAACACATGAGCTTCTGGAAGACACCCCAGATCTGAACTGTGACAAGTCAGCACAGCTGCCATCCCCGAAGGGACTTCAGGCTTCCCAGCCCCTACACAGAGTGACTACTGGGCCATCTCAAAGGACGCCAGCCATCTCCCTGACTTCAAGTAATCCTAACAGCAGCAAAAAGAAAAAAAAAGTTCCAGACACTTCAGTGGTGATTTTTTATTCCATTTTGCTTTACAAAATAAATTATGACTAAAGATTTAAAAATACTACCTAGCCGGGCATGGTGGCACATGCCTATGATCCCAACACTTGGCGGGCTGAGGCAGGAGGGTTACTGCAAGTCTGAGACCAGCCTGGACTACAAAGTGAGCTCAAGGTCAGCCTGAACTGCGTAGTGAGACCCTGTCTCAAAAAGACAAACAACCGAAGCCTACCTAATTACCAAATCTCATGAAATCTTTTTAATCTTATCTGAAAGTCTTCCCTAAATTTCTGCATTATCATACTATTTTTTTCCCTGTTTTCCTTCCTATATAGGTTTTTTGTTGTTGTTTTTTCTTGTCTGTATTTAGTACAGGGCCTACAGGGTCTCACTAAGTAGACTGCACTCCTAGTGATTCTCCTGTTTTCTGCCTCCCAAGTGCTGCGATTACAGGCATGTGCCACCACACCCAGTCTTAATGGCCATCTCAGCTCACCCAGCAGGCCTGCACAGCACACCGGAGATCAAATCCCTGGCAGCTGCGCTCTGCCTAAGCAAGTAGTCCGCTGAGCTATCTGGCCGGCCCTTCCCATACAGCTTTGATAATTCCTTCTCAGTGTTCTTTGAACAAACACTTTTCACTTTGGTGACATGAAACATTTTTTGACACCCTCAACTCTCACATCTCTCTCTCTCTCTCTTTCTCTCCATAATGAAGCTATCTTGTATCTCATTTGTCCCTCCTGCTGTAACATAATGCATGCGGCCACTATCTTCTGTCATTTTGTGCTTTTCTGTTGCTACACCTGACACCTAACATAATAAGCACCTATCACTGCTTTTTCTTCAACCTTACTCAACAGGCTATGTTCAGAATTCAGGCCCTAAGCCTCTGACTGGACTGTTGTAGTCTTATATCTCACACTCTTTAAACCATCCTCGTTCTTCCACGAGAATGGTCTTTCTAAGCACACACCTAATTAAGTCACTTTCTGGCTTTCACTCATATGAGGCTCCTGCTGACCTTATGCAAGGGTCAGCACACTACAGCTTGCGGGCCAAATCTAGCCCATTGTCTGTGTTTCCCAAATAAGGTGTTGCTGCAACCCAGCCCCATTCCCTCATGTCTGGCCTATGGCTGCCTTCATGCTATCCTAGCAGAGCTGGGCTGAATTGGCAAAGGCTATGTGGCCCAAGGAGTCAAAACTATTTACTGTCTGACCCTTTACAAAAAGTTGGCTAATGCCTGATCCACTGGTTAAGCCTGAACTTAGGATATTGATAGAGGGGAATGAAATTCCCAACCTGAAAGATAACTGGGCTGAGTGTGTGTTCTTTAAAACCAAAGAATAAGTTTTAGGAACAATAAAGATTAAGAGCAGAATATATTTATTGGAGGAAAGAAAGCTCCTGTCTGAGAGGGATGGAAGGAGACATGAGCAGATTGCCCCCAAATCCATCTTTTCCAGGGATTTTTATAGAGCAAAACCATGTGGTGAGGCAGGTCTGAGGTAGAGAACAAGAGACCTCACTAGGTGGGCATAAAGTGGGACAAAACTATAGTCAACCAATAAGGTTACAAGCACAATTGCTCAGGTAAAATTGATTAAATCCAGGACCAAATAGGGAAGTGAGTCATGTAGGAATCGGGCATGAATATGGACAAGGGGCTTTTCCTGTAGGGCAGGTTTAGTGACTCTTCCAGGTGTCCTGAAGGGGAGAGACCCACTTAGTTTTTTTTTTGTTTGTTTGTTTGGTTTTTTTTTGTTTTTTTTTTTTTTTTTTTTGTGGAACTGGGGATTGAACTCAGGTCCTTGCGCTTGCCAGGGAAGTGCTTATTCCACTGAGCCATCCCCCTGGCCCCTAGAGACCCACTTAGAATATCAATTCCTGACACCCATCCTTAGGGAAGTATGTGGCTGCATTTGTTTGATCTTTTGTCTTGAGGTGTGGCCCACAGCGGGGAGTGTCCAGCTCTCCCAAAGTTGCAAAGTCATCTTGCCTTCCACAAGGTCTCCTTGAGGACCTGGCCCTTTCTGACTGCCTATCGTATTTCTGTCTAACTCAGCTGCCTGAAACAATATGACCTGTATGTCTCCATTCTTTGGCCACCACGTCTATCCCCCTGGGCCACTGCTTGCCACATAACCCCAATGCTTGCCTCTTGCTGTTCCCAGCTGGCTACCAGAAACTAACTTGCTGAGAAGTGTAGAGCCATCGCCTCTCATTATATGTGGCAACTGAGTACTTAAGATTTGACTACTGCAAACAAGGAACTGGATTACGTTATTTAATTGTATTTATATAAGCTTAAATTTGAATATCTACACATGGCTGCTGGCTGCCACACTGGACAGTACTGTACTAGACAGTGACACCAACATTATCTTTGTTACAACAAATGTTTAAAAGATTTAGCTTGCCTTTGCCATCTGGGAGAAGCTGGTATTTCAACAGTTCACAATCACTGTTTACTTGTTCCTTTAAAGTGCAGGGGATCCAATCCTGGGCTTTAGGAATATGAGGCAATCGCTACATCCCAAGCTACACCTCTGGCACAAGGATCACTTTTTTTGATGCTTTCCTAACTCCTACACCTCAGTCCTATTAAAAGAACTAGGCATGACAGTCCTTAAGGAAGATCCTTGGATGATTTGTCTCTACTCTAAAGGTTTCTAATTTGGTTCCCAGGGCCTGGGAGATGGCTCAGTAGAATAAGCATTTGCCTGGCAAGC
>NW_004524578.1:32681523-32683432 GCF_000260255.1 Octodon degus
TGTGTATAAAATAATAATAATAATTTGGTTCCCCTCTTATATGAGAAGCTTAGCAAATAGTTGTTATGGGCAAATGGGTTCATTATTGCCCTTCAGGCTTTTCCAATATATAGCTTCACTCATAGCTCTTGGACAAGTGAAGACTGATAAATTAGTCAACCTAGTAAAAACCCACACGAATGTACAATCTTCCCATTAGATGTTGTCTATTTTCTGAGGGAAAAAAAAATAACTGATTATGAGTCTTCCTATAATCTCATTTTGTTCATATATGTTTGAGGTTCACTTTCATAGGAGCATCTTTGAGACCTACAATCAAAAAAGGCCCCATTCTTCTCAATACCATAGTGAGGAATCCATGGCCCTTTGGCCAACCCCTTGTGTGCCTTTGGCAAAATCATAAATATGAGAGCACGCTGGTTACTTGTGACCTGTGGGTCCCTCAGCTGCCAAACTAACTTGCTTTGTATTCAGCTACACAAAAGACAGACAGAAATCTACACGGCCCTAACAACACTCATCAGAGGCTGAATGTTCTGCCGGTAGAACTAGGAGCCAAAATATTGTGCTATCAGTTTTGAGAATGTTCAAGAAATCTACCCTGTTAGGTAGATTTCAAACTTGGCCAAAAATCTGAAACTGCACATGTGCATGGCATTTAGGTGTCAAAACCAACCTTCCATATACTTCTTTTTGAAGTTCCAACACATTGACAAGTTCAGGAGCTCTTTTTTGCCCATGTAGAATTCAGAATCTTTCAAGGCAAATTACTTCAAAATGCATTATATTCTCTTGCAACTGACTTTTTTCTTTTGCCGTTGTTAGAGTTTAAAGTCAGATCATTCTATCCAACTTGTGGGGGGGGGGTTTGTTTGCTTTTTGTTTTTTGTACTTTTGGGAAGGGTCTACAGGGTGTTCAGGGTCTCACTACTAGATTGGACTTGTAGTGATCTGCCTGTTTACAGCCTCCCAAGAGCTGGGATTACAGGTGTGTGCCACCTCACCTAGTCTCAATTGCCATCTCAGCGTGCCCCTGGGGCAGGGCCGGCCCAGCAGGCCCAGGGATCTAACCCTTGGCTCCTGCGCCTGCTTGCAGGCACTTTATCCAACTCGTGTTTTTTAATGTTTAAATCTGCATACATTAAAATCCCTGTAGAACCAGGGCTCACAGAACAAGGATAAAATCATGATGGGAACGTCATTATTCATTGCTCTTGGCCTTGTACCAAGCACGCAGGCTGCTCGGGCAGCAGCCCTGGGACTCTCAGGTCTAACGCCCCTGCCCAGGGAGTGTGGCTGTTCTCTGGAGCACAGCGGTCTGTGTTCACTGAGGTTCTGCCTTTCAGTAGCAGCATCACAGGGAGCAAACTGCTTCCTCTGAGGGCCCCAGTTCTCCCCATGCAGGATGGAGGCAATCAGAGCCTGTGTCTCCGTAGGTGTCAGTGCACAGTGAGCCCATCTGGTGGGGAAACATTGAGTGCTGTGCCTGCGACATGGAGAAAGAAAATCCTTACAATATCTCTTGTATACAGCATATTGTTGGATTTTGTTTCCTAATCCACTGTACTGGTCTATTTCTCTTAATTGGTGAATTGAGTCCATTTACATTGATGGTTATAATTGAGATGAATTGATTTACGGTTGCCATGTTATTTACCTGTTGTCGTTTACTCCTTTTTCTCCTGTGTTTAATTGCTTGCCCTATTTAGTTGTTGCTTCTGATTTCATTTGTGGAGTTCTGATCATTTTGGTCCCTCTCTAGAACATCTTTCAGTACCCTGTGTAGGGTTAGCTTTGCCATCACAAAATTCTTTAGCTGTTCTTTGTCATGAAAGTATTTCACTTCTCCATCAAACTTGAAAGAGAGTTTTGCAGGGTATAGTAGTCTGGGCTGGAATTTGTTTTCATA
>NW_004524578.1:32684903-32700581 GCF_000260255.1 Octodon degus
GGAATGGGGCAGAAATTCCTACTCGGCGGGCGGGGTGGGGGAGGTGCTGCTGAGTGGTGGGGGACGTCCCAAGGGGGTGGAAGAGGGTCTCACCCACGCTGTGCCTGGGCTGAGACTGGTAATAGGTCCCGCCAGCACAGGATAGCCGGAAGCTTTCCCACATACTCACCGGACCTGGGCTAGGACTAATATCTCAAAACCTGCAATCAGGTAAGAAAGTGATCCCCTGCCAGTCCTCCTGTCGGCATGTATTTTGCCCTTAGCAGTTTGTGTTGGTGTGTTCAGGGCTGTACAGAGAGCTACTGTTATCAACATTACTCCCATTTTCAGATGAGGAGATCGTGACACATAGGCACCTGTCGATGATCATAGCAGACAGTCTGCCTCAAGGGCTCAGGCCTTAAACCCTCTGCTTTATTTTCTCTTGGCTGAAATGCCTCTTTTTTTTTTCCTTCTGTTCCTCCTTGTCATGCCTTTTGTTATGTAACTCTTTGGCATGGGGATCTGTTCCTTTCCCTTCAGAGGGACTCTGTAACTTCTTCATAGCCAAGTAATATTCCGTGTTGGTATATGCCATATGTAGTGCAGCCCGCTTCTTACTTGTAGACTCTTGCATTTCACTTCTTTTATTATGAAAGTTTTTCAACTCTCAGAGCTTTAGCCTGTAGAACATAAGAGAGGGGGGCTGTACAGGAGTAAATGGTGGTATGGCTTAGAGTATCTCACAAGAGGTAATATTTCACTCTTTCGAGGAGGGAGTTATGATAGGAACTCTGGAAAAAATTAGCTACTCATGTCAAGTTACCATTCTGATAGACAAGAAATAGCAAGCTGTGCTTCAAGTTGAATCATAAACAGATAGTACTATGCTGACTGGACGGCGCATGCCCTCCACATTGCTGGTTAGCAGACAAGGGAATAGGTAGTTCTTATATTTGGAGCTTAAAAAGCTACAGCATCATAGTGTGGCAGACAGTTGTGAGCGTGAAGAACGGCTCGGGGCTCGTTACCTCTCTGGGCACCGAAGCTCCTGCCATTTCTTCTGTTTTCCCAGGACTGCATGGCTCTCTCATTTTTGTCCCCTAGGTCACTTGTGCCTTCCAAGCAGAGGGATTCTGCTTTACTCTTCTCTCTGCATTAGGCTGGGCAAAGTGAAACAAGAGAAAAGAAACCACACTTTGTCTTTCTCTGTGGCTCACTAGAGTTGCCAAAAATTTTCTGAACAAGAGACAAAACACCATTTCTAAGACTTATAAGGTAGCCTGTGCCTGCTTTGAAGAAGGAGCCTCTATTGCCTAATAATACTGCCTGGTGACTAACTTCACAAGTACGCGTACGCACACAACATGCACACACATGCACATACACACACACACACACACACACACACACACACACACGGCCTGTTCCTCCTCATTCTGCCAAAGACCCCATTGCAGGTTTCCCTCCCTGCACACCTTTTCTTTCCTTTCCTTTCTTTTTTCTTTTTTTCTTTTCTTTCTATGCAGGACTCTGGCCTTTCAGGCCCAAAGGGAATTCTCAGCTGGAACCCATTCCACAACGCACAAGAATAACCCACCTCATAACCGTCGCTTATTACTTTCTCTCTTGGGAAAGGCTGATTAGTTATGCCTGCCACCCCTCCACCTCAGCCCCCCAAAGATATTCACATGATCTCAGGAACACTGACTGACACCCATTCACTGTGTGCTTAGTGTAGAGATCTGTGGACATTTTGATCATAAATATCTATATAAATTTGAGTTAGTAAAATATGACCACCGTATGGATCAGAAAAGTCTGTGTCACTCATGTGCACACACATACACACACACACACACACACACACACACAACACACACTATAAAATTGTGACAGAACAGATCTTTTATGATTAATTCTGGACTCTAGCACTTGACAACTTTGAGAAAATTGTTGACAGATTGAAAACATTGGAGGCTATGTTGGAGAGTTGAGATTATTTCAACAGGAGGAAAAAAAAAACAGTAACAGTGAGGTAATTGAAATTCTGCAAAGGAAAACAACAGTGTAAAGAGTCCTGAGGCTCCCAGAAGCACACCCTCAGGATGACTAGAAAAGGAGGGGAAATGCAATCAAGAAAGAATGCAAAATAAAACAGCCTGATAAAACTTCCTTTGGGGCGTTGATGTACATTTACAGAGACTTTCACTTTAAATAACAAATTCTGTGAACAAATGGCAATAAATAAGATACCCTCTGGTGAAAAGAAGGGCTTGAACTGTAGGAGGAAGAATTTGAACCAACCCCCTAGGGCTCCTTTCCAACTCACCTGCTTTGCAAATAAGGTGTTTCTCCCTGGAGTCATCTGTGTCCTCTGGCGACAATGAGAGACCTTTAGAGCTGTGCAGGATGTAGCCACCTCAACCACTCCCTCTCCTTCACCTGCCAAGAGTCACCCTTGGAGTGAGGAGAACAAGGGATAGGGCGGGACTCTATCCCCACATACTCAGCTTTGACCTCTTTACCATCAGGAAAGGAGGGAGCTGTTGGGACTGAGGTGGGAATAAAGGAGAAGGTGGGCCTGGGGGCTGACCTGAGAACAGCTCCAGAGCTAAGGCGCAGCAGGGAAGGCTGTGTCGCCTTTTACCTTGCCTGTCTCCAGACTCCTGGGAGGCCCTGGGGTGGCAGTCTCTGTTAGAGAGTGATCCTCTAAAACTCAAGTCCCCAGGAGCAAGTCGAGTGACCAAGATGGCAACACAGGCATGTGCAGAAGTGCTCCTTGCCCTCCCCCACGGGGAGGCTTTCATGTGTCACCCAGGGCTGTGGTTAAAGCTTAGCTGTGAGAGGCAAGTGCTAAACATAAGGTGAAGCCCCACTCTAATATCTTTCTGATATTGTCCTAAACAAAGAAGATAAAAATAAACCACATGGATGTACTTATTGCTACTGAACTGTATACTTAAAATCTTGTTAAAGTGCCATTTATAGGACTGATTAATGTCAGAGTGCCTCTATATCTTTTCCTAAGATAAGGATGAAAATAATCAAGAGTAGACCTACAGGCAAAGGAGCTAGGGATACGTTCATATGGCTCTGTAAATCCTCATTCTCTGAGTGATATTTTAGCTAAATACAGTTGACTATATTCCATTTTTTTAATATTCCATTATTGATACAGATGCCATCCATTTCTGAGAAACCTCTGGCCTTTGTTTCAATCTTGCTTTTCCAACTATTTAATTGCATGGATGCTTCCTGTTAACAAGTGAAATATTCAATCAAAGTTCTCCAGACCATTTCCATTCCCGCCTCTACCATCAGCAGCAACTCCCATCTGTTTTGAAGAAACCAGAACTTTTCCTTGTCAAGTCCAGTAAAGGAAATAGTGTTTGCTGGCCAAGTGAACACAACAGAGAGACCGCTGTGTCTGGAAGGAGTTTCTTCTTCGGGTGTGGCATTCTGCATGGCCCCAAAGCCTTAGGGGACCACGAGCTCAACACCAGCACCTGGGTACCCTGCCTGAGAGGTTCTGCTCTAACCCATTCTTTCTTCAAAATACCTCTTGTATTTGCCCTTCTATTTTCCTTTCCACAGCTACTGTTTCAGTGAAAACTAAACAGTAACTCATGCATGGAGATCGTTAGAACAGTCTCCCAGCTTTCCGTGCTATGCTTCGGTGTCACTGACTAATCTTATAACTACTGCTTTGGGTATATGCCTGCAATTGTTTCTAATTACCTGTGACAGTGGAACCCAGATTATATCATCAGGATTTCAAAGAAAAGAGTTTGTATGTGTCTGTCTTAATCAGAAAATTTATTTTTATTCCTTCCAAAAGCTTCTGTTCAAATGAAATTCACTTGTTCACTACCTACCACCAACATCATTGAAGGTCTTATAACTAGCTCTGCCTCTGTAGGACCCTGGTGGCAGTATTTAGTAGTCGTAGCTGCTGGAGTAGTCCCGTGGCATTGAGCACCTGCTCTGTGTTAGGCCAAACCATAATCTTTACCCATCTTGCTGTGAAGATCTATCTTACATTACATAATGTCATCCCCATTGTGTAGATGAGAAAGTTGAAATTCAGGTCAATGAGTGCAGCCGAGGAGCAGTATTAAGTAACAGAGAGCTAAGACTTCACAGCTCAGCCTGATTTTGTAAGCAGAGCATCCTTTGATGTTTCTTTCCAGACTCCTAATTTCGCAAATGATAATTTGCTATTCTGTTACAATCTTGTGATTTTTCTCTGGAATTCTCTGATTCATTCATTGCTATAAAGCTGTCTATGTCTGTCTTCACCTGTCCAACGATAGTTAGGACTTTGACTGTAAAATCTCTATCCCCTACCTACAATTTTTAGATTCTGCTAGATGGTTGTTGACATAATCTCAAATTCTGAATTCGAACCAAAGCCTTATGGTTCCTCTGGCTCACACTGTCAAATCGTGCTATTCCCAAGAGATCAGATTTATACTAATGGTTTTTATGTTCTGCATTTTCTTTCACCCTTTTACCAGTTGTTCAATGATTTACTTTTCAATTTATAAATTATTGTATTATCAAAAAGTTCCAATACTTTCTGTATTTATTAAAATCCAGGGCTTCAGAGATGGCTCAGCAGTCTAAGTGCCTGCCTAGACAAGTGCAAGGACCCAGGTTCAATACCTAGTACCGTATCCTGCACCAGCTCCATCCCCGGGCACTCTGAGCAGGCCACCTAGGGAACAGGAGGACCTAGGGAGCAGGCTACCTAGACCTGGTGTGGTGATGCATAACTGTGATCCCAGTGCTGGGAGGCTTGAAAACAGGAGGATCACTACGAGTCTGAGCTGTAGAGTGAGGCCCTGTACCAAATGCATAAAATTAAAAAAGTTAAAATAAAAAATCCAGAATGTCCAATAGTTTTTCTAAGAGATACTGAACTCTTCCAATTAGAGCTGTCTCCCCATGAAACTTTTAGTGATTATTTTCAAATTTATTCTCTACCTTAGAGCAAGGGAAGCACTGTATTAATTTTTTCATTAATCCAGGTTTGTGCTTTAATGGTTTGTGCTCAAATAGAAGGTGCCTCCCAAAAACTCAGGTATTGAAGACTAGGTCCACAGGGCAACAGTGTGCAGAGCTGGGACCTAAAGAGGCGGCTGGATCCTGAAGGTGCTAATTTCATTAGGAATGAATCCACTGATGAGCTCATAGCTGAAGGGGTGATTAAGAGTTAGGGCCCATTGGTAGGCATCTCTGGGGGCTGTCTCCAAAGGACGCATCTCAGTCATGCCTATCCTGTCAGTAATTAACTGACAGTATCAGTTAATTAATAAATTATCAGTTAATTAATAAGTATGTTTTAAAATTCATAGTACACTTAGAATTTACTTTAGTGTCTGAGAGGTTTGGAAAATGAATGGATAACATTTGTTCCTGTTCCCTAGAACTGTACCATCCAATACAGTAGCTGCAGTAGCTGCTTTAAACTTTAATTAGTTAAAATTAAACAAGTCAGGTGCAGTAGCATAGGCCTATAGACCCATCACCTGGAAGGCTGTGTCCAAGAGTTTGGGACCAGGTGGATAACACAACATATGGAATGGACTGGGATGGGATGGACTGGGATGGGATGGGATAGGATGGGATGGGATGCAATGGGATGTGATGGGATGTGATGGGATGGGTTGCAGTTCCTTAGTTGAACTGGTTGTATTTCAGGTGTATGTGAGATGCAGTTAGTGGCTACCACACTGCAGCACATTTCTGTCATTACAAAACCTTGTGAAAAACATTGGACAGCACTGTTCCAGAAATTTAGCAACAGTTTGGTTGTTGTTGTTTTTGCAAATTTTGGAGGAAATACATGTTTGGTGTCACTTATGGTAGCTGCCATTATTAGTCAGCTTTACATCATTGCAACAAAGCCCCTGAAAGATATACACTGAAGAGGAAGAAAGGTTTGTTTGGGCTCAAAGATTCAGAAGTTTTGGTCCATGCTTGCATGGGTTTATTGCTTTTGGACCTGTGCTGAGGTGGAACATCATGGTGGGGGCATGTGGTGGGGCAAGTTGTCCCACCCCTGGTGGACAGAGGTGGAGAAAGGAGGAGTGTGAGTGCCAGGATAGGCATGGACAGACGTAC
The DNA here is from genome assembly GCF_000260255.1 of Octodon degus. Classification (NCBI taxonomy): domain Eukaryota; kingdom Metazoa; phylum Chordata; class Mammalia; order Rodentia; family Octodontidae; genus Octodon; species Octodon degus. The sequence continues at coordinate 32,691,012 of NW_004524578.1, forward strand.
CCTTCAGTCCCCAGAGGCGACTACTTCCCCTAATGGGGCCTTCCCCTTAATCACCCCTTCAGCTATGATCTCATCAATGGATTCATCCCTAATGAAGTTAGCACCTTCAGGACAGCCACCTCTCTAGGTCCCACCTCTGTGCATTACTGCTCTGGGGACCAAGTCTTCAATACTTGAGTTTTGGGGGGACACCTTCTATTTAAATCATAACAGCACCTAATGATAGATGAGCTACAAGTTTCCATGTGTGTTTATAGTTGTCATGCATAAGGATTTCATTCATCAAAACACTTAGTGCCCAAAGTGAGCTCAAAATTGTTTAACAAGCACAATAAAAATGGCAGCTCCTCTATAGCTACTCAGTTTCTGGCATCATAATATTTTTTTAATAGGCAAAGATTTAAGCGGCAGCAGTAGGAGAAATCATTCTATGAGCGGCCATCTACATTTCATGAATTCTGCCAGGACACTAAATGGAAATCTGTGGCAAATTGTTGACATCCCCTCTGCCCCTGCTTGTACAGCTGTGGGTGCCATCTGCATCAAATCATCCAGGAGTTATTTATTTTTCAAGTGCGCACTGACCCCTTTCTAAGCCCAAAGGGTAAAAATGTCACCTTTGTTCATTTCTCAAGAAAAATATTCAGACCCTGTACTGCCTGGAAAGCAGCTCTTGGGTGCTCCCTGCCGGCCCCGCGTCTCAGACTCACAGGCTGCCGTCCTTGGGCCTCCTTCCTAGCCGCAGTGGGAGCAGGAAAGCAGTTCCATTTTCCCACAGCCACCGTAGCCTCTTCTTTTCCAAATAATTAAATCTGAATTTTGAGTTCGTGTGCATGAACTGTATAATTTTTCTAATTATTTCTTTGTAGTTCAAAGACTCTGAGCTCCTTGCTACAGAATAGTTGTCAGTTTTTAAATCCCACTGCCTAGAGGCACAGCTCCAAAGGAGACAATTAACACACATGCACACAGCACACACCAGCACACACAAATTAACTAAGATTCACAAAAGTGTCTCTTTTAGGTATCAGTGTTTTAACAAAACAAAAGTAAAATTAAAACCACAAACAGCCATGCCTGCTGGCCTGTTCACAGACTTCTCATAATTCCAAACAAAATCAGATGAGCTGATACCCGCGTGCTGTGTGCTGTGATGCTGAGGGCCACCAAGGGGTGAAGAGGAAAACGCTGTTAGAAAACCTAGAAAGGAGCCTGGGCACCATCATGTTGGAGTCCAAGATTTACTTGAAGTTTGAGCCACAGAGAACTGGAAACCTCTTCTCTCCTGACAATGCATCTGGCCTGTGCATATACATTGTAGAAAAGCCCAGAGCAGCAGCTGTCAGAGTGCAGTCTGAAGACCCTTGGGAACCAGCACTCGTTTCTGGCTAGTCCACAAGTCTGAAATACCTGCATAGTAACATTAAATTATTATTTGCTTTTTTTTTTTTTTTTTTTCATTCTCATGTGTTCGATGGAATTTTCTGGAAACTATGTAATTATTTGACAAGGCCACTAAGATACTCCTCCTTTTCCAATTATATATATGTATGAGGCCCTATCTTCATATACTTCATCCAAAACAACATGTCATGACAGACTGAACACAGGAAAAGTGAGCATGAAGGCACAGCTGCTTTTTATTATAACAAATATTAAAGCCATTTGCAAAACGGTGCCATATTGTTCGCTAAAGTCCTTGTTTCGGAAAATATATTGTTCCTGAAAGTGTTATGCTTGTTAAAATGTAGTTGCTTATTATGCTTAATTAATGAATGAAATTTCCACATTAAAAAGTTCTTTGGGATTCTCCAATAGTATGTATGCACTCAGAGCCATCTCAAGACCAAAGATGGAAACCACTGCTGTAGAACATGATGTGTGTAAGTGTAGGATATGTGGACCATGCTGGGAGGTAAGTGGGCTTCTACACAGTGACTAACGGGGGACCAGAGGCAGCAGGGACAACCCTGTTTGCAGACTGGTCAGAAGGCTGCTCAGGATGCTTAGCATGGGTTTTCATCCAATCAGCTAATTACCCACAGCTTTTCGGAGTCTACATCTAAGTCTTACATTTTTCTCATAAACCAAACCATTCATTTGTCCAGACAAATATTTGCTAGCTCTTTCCATTTGCATACAAATGGTTTGTTTTACAAAATGTTTGCTTAAAAATGTTGTGCTTACAATGATTTAAATAGGGACTTAATTTCAATTGGAGAAGAGGCCTGCATTGTTTGGTTGCCATGGCTGAAGCTGGTCCTGTACAAAGGAACATGAGCAGCGTTTCTGAGACCTATCTTCTGTGGGTCATTGCAAAGAGAATGGGAAGCCTAATGCCCTAACCGCCCGGGGCCTTCTCTTCCTGGTAGCTCAGCAGTCTTTAGTTTTCCATGACCTGTATTTTTAGATAATGTGGTCTAATGTGTACTGATATGCTTTATATTACATCGATTCTTTTTGGGGTACAAGTATACAAGGTTCATTCTGGTCAAAGCTGAGGGCTCAAGGAAATTGTGTGTGTGTGTGTGTGTGTGTGTGTGTGTGTGTGCATGTGTGTGCGTGTGTGTGTGTACCGCCAAGCACGCATTCTCAGTCTTCCTCCGTTAGCCACTTTTCTCTTCAGCTCAGAGGAAGTTCACCATTGCTCACTGCTCCACACTGACTCATTTCTTGTGAGCTCAGGGCCAGCCCACCAGTTAGACACTGAGCGAGGCTTGTTAGTTTGTTGGGGTCCCTATAGCTTCTCATTCATCTTGAGCTGCTCGGGATTGCTTTTCAAGTCCCATCACCTATGTAAAATCCCGTCATTACCTCAATGGCACAGCCTTACCTGGACTTTCCTTCAAGACCCTCACAGCTGGCTGAGGCCACAGGGGTCTTATGACTGAAACAGAGCCAGACAGGGCGTGGCTGAGGTGTGCTGAGTCTGTCAGAACTTAGACTTCTTGGTCTCAGTTCTTCCCCATGCTTGTTAGAAACAGTCTTTGTACCTCTGTGTCCCTCTAGTCATGGAAGAATTTTGAGAATCCTTAACCTCCGAGTTTCTCCTTATTAGTGTGTGCGCCTGGTCCCTGCAGATTTTAGTCCTTCTTCAAGTAGAATTTCAAGTACTCTTTCTTCAAGTCGCATTTCAGGATCACTCAGATGTGTAAAATTTCTCATAACAGTACTACTTACTTGATGCTTACGATTACTGCCCTGTCACTGTGCTATGAATTTTACAGTAATGTATCATTTGTTTTGCCAAACAGCTTTGAGTTTCTTGGGAGTAGAAATGTGGTCATAAATACAGCATTTAGCTTCGTAACTCAAAGGCACTTGCTATATTTAGGTACAAAAGACCGACCACCCACTTATTCCATGCCTACCAAGTGCCACACACAGCATCAGATGCTTTTTCTTATCTCCTCTGAGTTTGTGTATTTGAAGTTCACACGGATGAAGTGGTTTATCCAAGGTGTTACATTTTGTGTCTAGTTGTGCCTCCCAAACCTCATGCAGTCATGAGGCAGGGACTTCTAGAATGATTAACTCATGATCCACTGGGATTATGGGTGATCCAAGGCTGGGATTATGGGTTTTAGTACTGCTGGGATTATGGGAGTGTGTACTTGCCCCAACCTGGGGCAGACAGCCTGAATGCAATTAGAAGAGAGACAGACTTCCTCTCTGTTGCCATTGTCACTGCTACTCCTCCCTACTCCTCCCTTGGCTCCTCTTGCTCTTTGCCACCACCATGAAAGGTTGCTCTCTGCCTTGTGCCACTCTGCCTTGGACCCAGCTGAGTATGGACTGAAACCTCCAGTAACTGTGAGCTAAATAAGCCTTTCCTTCCTTCATTTTTAGTATCAGGTATTTGTCCCAGCAAGGAGAGCAGAGTAACTGAAACACAAGGTAACACAGAAATTCAAGAATAACAAGAGCTGGAGCTCATAGCTGCAGCTGTTTGACTCCAAGCTAAGTTTTGTTTTTTTTTTTTTCCTCATTCATCATGGTTGTCCCTAAAAGCACTTGTTGATTAATGGTTCACGCTCCTCACTATCTTCATCTTCCTCCCTGTTCTAATCAAGATTAACCAGTAACAGCGTGGAAACTTGAGCATGGTTTTGTTTGAAAATGGAAAAGATACATATACAGCATGATTATGTTAGTAATAATGGCCGTACCAGTCTCAAGAAGACATCTTTGGACGTAGAAGAGCATGAGGTAGAGCCTCCATCTGCTCCCACAGTCACCTGTCACAGCACAGCTCCAAGTAACTGACTGGAGTAACTGTCACAGGACTGGCGAACTATTTTGTTTGAAAGATCTTCCAGGATGTTTTATAGCCCGACCTTCCCTGTGTTCCTAGCAACTCAGAGGTGTTTTTCTCCATTCACTAAAGCAACATGGTTGGTGCTTTCACGTTTTACCATATTCCTCATCCCCTCTTTTGTTCCTCCAGCTATGGGGACAGAACCCCGGGCCTTGTGCGCACTAAGCAAGCATCTACCCCAGAGCTGGCCCTGGCCCTGACACAGTCTTAAGTTTGTGTAGCCTGCAGGCCTTTCTCCCACGGCCCCGCCTTCCTCTTTCCCCCAGAGCACCTTACTGGGTGCAAGGCCATTATCATTCACAATCTGATGCAGGTTTAGCATGCAGACCACAATCAGAATTATAACGTGGGCTACTTATATAAGAAAATCTGCGTCAAAACTCCTAGGAGAAAAAACTTTAAAGTGAGAGATTCACTCTGGCTCATGATATTAAAGGTCTCAGTCCTCAGTCACCTGGGTATGTTGCTTTGGGGCCCCATGAGAAGATGACACATCTTGGTGGGAGCTGACAGCAGAGAAGGCTGCTGGTTGCATGATGCCCAGGAAGCAAAGACACAAAGGGGAGCACTGGGGTCCCAATATTTTCTTCAAGGTCACTCCTCCTGTGACCCAACTTCCTCCCACTGGGGCCACCATTAAAGGCTCTGCCACCTCCCAGCAGTGCCACAGGCTGGCAAGCAAGCCTTTAGCATATGGGTGTTTGAGGAATATTTAAGTCCCAAACCATACCAGTTATGTTTTGCTTTTTGTTATGATTGGTCTTGGTCATTCTATTTGCTTTACTGGAACATAATGCAGAAGTCCTGGGAATTCCAGGAAAGTGCATGAGAGAGTTGGAGTGGAGGAAGTAAGAAATTCTGACATTATCCCTACCTCTGCTACAACAATTTTAATTTACATGTTTCTAACACAGATTTCATTTGAAGGAAAATCTTCCACTGCTTCTATAATGTTTGAAATATGTTATAGACCACTTTCAGATCTTGGGTACTTTGCTCCTATGGGCACCTCCTTCAGCAAAGATGTCAAACTAAGCCTGAATCATTACTAGACACTCTGTGTTCTAGAGGCTGGAGACAATACCAAGCACAAATTTAGCCAGGAGGAAGACAGATGTACCTTGGCTCAAGGCTTGAGAAACTTTAGTCCATGTTTGGCAGGATCAAAAGCCCACCCTGCAGTGGAAGGAGCTGCTTCAGGGGGCAGCTGCCCACATCATGCCAACAGGAAGCTGAGAGAGAAAAGCAGAGCCTGGAGTGGAGAAGCACCCTTCGGCCCACGGCCTGGGGGCCCCACCTGTTCCCGCCAGGATGGGCCTCCAAACAGCACCTGGGGCTATAGTCAGTCGCCTTCCAAGAGTCCCGCCTCTGGGAGCATGAGTGATTTGGGAGTCATTCTTGATCTAAACCACAGCAAGCATGGAAGTAGGGACAGGAGGATCCAGAAGAAATCTTGGTAGCATTGCTGCCCACTAGGGCATAGTCTCACAGGGAATGGCAGGATTCAAGGATGAAGATCCACTGACACTTGGTAACTAGTTTATTATGTTTCAAAACTGGCTGATCTGGGCCGGGGAGATGGCTCAGTGAAATAAGCACTTCCCTGGCAAGCGCAAGGGCCTGAGTTCAATCCCTGGTTCTGAAAACAAAAAACAACAACAACAACAAAAAAAAAAACCTAGCTGATCCTATGCAGGAAATAGGATCTGTCTTTCTTTCTTTTTTTGTACTTGGTACAGGGTCTCACTACACGGCTTGGACTCGAAGTGATCCTCCTGTTTTCAACCTCCCCAAAGCTGTGACTACAGGTTGGCGCTACCACGCCGTCTTGGCGGCCGGCCCAGCTTGCTCTGGGTCAGGGACGGCACGTGTGGTGCTGGTCATAGACCCCATAGACTTCTTTTTCTAAGCCCATAACAAATGAAGCTAGTGAAGAATTCAGAAGACTCTGTTAATTTTTTTTCCTGTGTGGTGGAACAAATTTTCAATTAGAAGATGACTGAGTTTTAAAGATCGAGTGTACAGAAGAATAACTATGGTGAATAGCAATATATAATGTACTTGAAATTTGCTGAGAAAGTAGATCTTCAGTGTGCTCACCACAAAACAAAACAGAACAGTATGAGGTGGCTGATATATTAATTAGCTTGATTGTGATAATCACAATGTATACGCACATCAGAACAATGTGCCATACATCTTAAATATATACTTTTTATTTTATTTATTTTATTTTTATTATTTTACAGAACCCAGTATTGAACTCAGGCCCTTGCACTTACCAGGCAAGCGCTTATTCTACTGAGCCATCTCCCCGGCCCCCTTAAATCTATACTTTTTATTTGTTAAGTATATATCTTCATAAAACTGGAAGGAAAAACAAAAACAAACAACTAAATGAAAAGATATCTCCACTGACACATAAAATGATACCGGCTCCTGCTCCCCTTGCTTTCATGCACAGGGAGATTGATGGTTATACTGGGATCACCCATATAGACCAGGATAATCTCCCCATGTTAATGGCCTCCTCAATTTAATCCCTTCCCCCAAAATTCCCCTTTGTCACACAAGGTAGTGTATTCACAGTTCCTGGGCTCAGAGGTAGATATCTTTCATGAGATATAATTTTGCCTCCCTCACTAGGAGATAGATTTGGTTACTGGAACCATTACAAGATACTTGAGGGGCTCATAATGCCAGATACCGTTTAATTCTTCTTAGATTACCTGGGAGCTGATCTGGCTTCCGCGAGTCGTTAGTTCCTGCTCTCCCTTCATTTAGGACTGGGCAGTGGTTAATTTATTCCCAGGCTCTGTCTCTTACAGCCACTCTCTTCACATGGTAGGGAGTGGGATGAGAGGGCAGATGAGCCCAGTGTTAAGCATCCAGTTGTCTCCATTGCTGCATCTTGGAAGATGCTGGAGGGCTGGCCAAATAGCTCAGCAGATTAAAGCACCTGCAAGCATAGGCAGTGTCTGGAGGTTCAATCCCTGGACCTGCTGTGCCAGCCCCGCCCCAGGGGCATGCTGAGACAGCAATTGAGTCTGAGCATGGTAGCGAGTGCCTGCAGTCCCAGCTCTTGGGAGGTTATAAACAGGCAGATCACTAAGAGTTACGTCTAGTAATGAGACCCTGAACACCCTGTAGACCCTTCCCTACAATACAATACAAAAAAAAAAAAACCAACAACAACAACAAAAAAACACAAGAAGATGCTGGACAACATCACAGCCAGGCTCATAGAACTATTGCATTTCAAATCTGTTCCCATCCTCACTACTTTCTGTTAAAAGACTCAGCTCACTGTTCCCAGAATCCTGAGAGCCACAGTCCCATTCCCATTGAGACAACTGGACATTCAATACAGACTGACCTCAGTCATCTCCTACGGAGAGAAGTGACCCTCTGCCTCCAAAAGGAAAGCTCCTTCACTCCCTCATTTTGTTTTCATGCACTGCTGAGAACAGAAATGAAGATCAAACTAACTTCATAGTGATGGCAAGCTATATTTAAATATAGCTAAATTCCAAGGGGCCATCTGTTGTTGGGCGATAATTGAGCTTTAAAATATTAGTTTCTAAAGTAGAAAAAGGGAATTGATTGCATCATAAGTGAGGGATCTTGTCTTATTAGCTTTCAGAGTCAGAGAGAAGAAGGGAGGAAATTACATGTAAGAAAGATCTCATACTTTTGTTGTCTTTTCATTTGCTAACCTCTTTCTTCAAGCGCTGGAGAAGGAAGGGAAAAACCACATCAAGAATCACTGATCCTAGTGGATTAAAATTAAAATCTGTAGTTCTTAGTATTTGAGAAAACTAGAGGCTCTGATTCTACTTCTTCCTTCAGTTCTGGGAAAAGCAAAAAATAATAGTGTGTCTCTCCCAAGAGGGTCATGTCCCTGGTACATACTTGTTTAGAAAAATTCATCACATGCAAAGTTGAAAGAATCTTTCTGTTAACCTTCAGAAATTTTGGAAATAGAAAAAAGTAAGTGATAACAATATATCTACCACTGAGAATTGGCAAGGATGTTCTATTTTCTGTCATCGAAGTCTTCACTAATGGAAAAGAATGAATAGTACATCAAGTTTGAATACAGACTCCATTCTTCTTTGGGTCTATTTCCCACTACTGCTTCACAAAAACTTGTGCTCTCACAATTTAACCTGCTTTAGGGGCTGGGTAGATAGCTCAGTGGAATAAGCTCTTGCCTGGCAAGTGCAAGGGCCTGAGTTCAATCCCCAGTTCCACAAAAAAAAAAAAAAAAAGTTAACCTGTTTCACAAAGACTTCTGCTCTCACAATTCAACCTGTTCCAAAAGCTGCTTAATCTACCAAGGTCAGTTCTGCTCACCCTGATTAAAGTGACCAGAAACCTAAACCCCAAAAATGGGGCTAATGTTCTTGCTTCAGTTAAGTCACCCTTTGCATGTCTCCTCTTTCTCCAACCTGGCCACTCATAAGATGCTCTAGGCTTTGGGTCACAGAATAGCCACAGCCTGTGCAGGTACCCAAGATGCCTTTGCTCTGGTTCCCACCTGGCTTTTGCAAGGTGAATGGTCTTCACCAAGGATACTTTAAGTCAGTCTCAAGGATGTCAAGAGTAACAGCTCCATGAAGAGGGAACCAGGACAAGAAGTTCAAAGGCTTGTAGCCTACATATCAAGGCTACAAATCAAATGGCTTCTGGGGTCATGCAGTTGACCTCAATGAAGAAAAGTAATAGCAAACTACGTAGACGCTTCAGAAACCCTGAGGAATTACTGCCTTGGGAAGCAGACTTCACAGAATCCCTCTGGTTTTTACATGTCCTCTTCTTATTAACATTTAACTCTACAGAAAAGCTTAAACAATAATATAGCACACATCTTCATCCCCTTTGCCTAGATATGCCCCAAATAGTTAAAGTTTTGCCCGATGTATATGTGCACATTATTTTCTGAGCCATTTGAATATGAATTATACAATCATTATGATAGCAATTCATTCTCAATATACTCATTAATATTAATATGCTTGTTCCTAACATCCATCACCTACATATCAATAAATAAAGCTATTCTCCAGGTTAACTGCAATCATGTCATCAAACCTACAAAACATAAAAATTTCAAATTAATTAATTGGTCCATACGAAAATGTCTCTAGTAGGGGGCTGGGGAGATGGCTCAGTGGAATAAATGCTTCCCTGGCAAGTGCAAAGGCCTGAGTTCAATCCCTGGTTCTGCCAAAAATAAATAAATAAATAAA
>NW_004524578.1:32702016-32704055 GCF_000260255.1 Octodon degus
ACACTCAAGGCAGAGAAGATAGTCTAAAACGGATTCTCAGCTCACAAGCTGGTCTGGTGTGGATGATGACTGTGACTCCTGTTGGGTACTCAGGTAAAAATGTCCTTTACATGGTCACCTAATCAGGAGAGCAGCAGTGAAAGTCCTAGAGGTGAGCACTGAGGACCCAAGAGCAGACACCCAGCTAGGGCAGATCAGGGTGGGGAGAGACCAGGATCAGCCAGGGTATAAGTGCACACCACATGCTGAAAAGGGAACTTGTTAACCAAATCAAATGGGTGGAACTAACCAGTGGTTTTACTGAAAGACATCCTTGGGTCCTTTCCAACTTCCAGCACTATGAATTTCTCTCTGCTCTTTTACCAGTGGCCTTGTGGGTTCAAAATAAGCCATTGGGCATGAAGAAAAATTGTTAGAAATCTGTTATTTTTTTAAAAATCTCATCTTTTATTTCTATTTTTGTTTACATTTACAAATAGATACCACATGTTCATATGGTAATGTATGTTGTTATGGAGTTTATTGGAGTAAAGAATAAGTTAAGAGTCAGGCAACACTCAGAATCAGAGCAGGGAGGCCGGGGAGATAGCTCAGTAGAATAATACTTGCCTGGCAAGTGCAGGATCCTGAGTTCAATCCCTGGTACCACAAAAAAAAAAAAAAAAAAAAAAAAAAGAATTAGAGAAAAGTCAGGGGGCTCCACTAGTCACTACAGGGAGCCAGCTGTACTGGGCTGTTCTAGGAAACATAGAGGGCATACTGAACTAGGTGGAGTGCTTGGACCAGCCAGAGCAGGAAGACCTCAGCCAGAAGTTAGTTGGCAGTTCTGATTGGCAAAGCCTCTAGTTGGAGGCTACAAGGAGTTGGTAGGTAGCTCTGATTGTGAAGTCTCTACCAAAGAATGAGCCTTTCACCAAGGTAGTCATCACTGGCCTACATAGGAGCACGGACATCTAGAGCGATCATGGACTACTGGCCTTGAAAGAAAACTTTTTAATCTTAGAATTCATTAATAAACATTCACATAGTCACAGTGCACATTCAGGTATGAAAATCAGGAAGAGACCCCAGGAAAAGGAAGAAACAAGCAGAGTTCTTAAACCCCACTTCTCTACAATTATTAACATCCTTCAGGTTCCATCCATGAGTAAAAACCCTACATAGCAAAAACTCCTGCAACTGGTTCAAGTGCTTTATGTTTTCCTAACACAAATACATTTCTAAAATCTTAGAAGCTCAGAGGCTGAAAAACTCTTTGATATTGGCCAGAGAGTTTCGTGCTTTCCTGTGAAGAAGAAGCAAGCACAGGGTAGAGGAAGAGGGTTGAGGTCAGCAGGCATTGGGCAGAGGACAGACAAGGAAACCACCCTTTTTTCACACATTGATGAGGAGCCAGGCCTGCACCCCTGAGCAGGTACTGATGTTTCTTGCGTGAGCCTGAGCTCTGAGGTGAGGAAGGGGAAGTGGGGCTGTGGCTGCTAAGGCCAGAGAAAATAAGCAGCACCTATTTCTTCTCTCTTCTCCTGCATAATTCCTTCTCATCTTAATTATCATGTTGTCTGGGAACAGGGTAATGTTTGACAGCAGATGATATCTCCCCCAAGGAATATACACCTGATGGCCTGTGATCGGGTTACAATTTCCTTGAAGATAAAGCTCTTGACGCCCCAACAGATGTCAGAAGGGCAAGGTGGAGCTTTCGGACGGATGGGCACAGGTTTATTTGAACGTCATCTGATGCTTGTTAATCTTGGCAGGGGCTAAAGCTGTTTTGCTGCCAAACTCACTCCCTTGCTGAGCCAGCAGTGATGTACCCCCACCCCCGTCCATCCTCACACTGTGCCCAGATCCCCGAGCAAAGGAAACCAATAAGACTGTGCTGAAAGCAGACTTGAGGCCAAATCATTTTCATTCCCAAATGTGCTCACGATGTGCTCTCTGAGGAAGCCACCAGAAGCTCTAAACTGCACAGCAGGGCTGGCGTGGCTGCAGGGCCAGGCACCTCTGCTGGGAAGGAGGCCGTGTTAGCCCTTGGTTCT
>NW_004524578.1:32706200-32709883 GCF_000260255.1 Octodon degus
CATTATTGAGTAATAACTGCTACAGGAAGTAAAATAAAAATAAGATAAAGCTGAGGGAGCATTCACACTTCCATTTACTCAGGAATATGCCCTCACTCACCAAGCCGACCTCCTGGTAGCCTGGTCTTCACACCTCTTCAGACACTATCAGCCTGTGTAGATACTGTAGGCATCAAACAAAATATTCACTTTTTAGGGGGCTGTGGAGATGGTTCAGTAGAATAAGTGCTTGCCTGGAAAGTGTAAGGGCCTGAGTTCAATCCTTGGTTCCACAAAAAAAAAAAAAAGAAAAAGAAAAAAAAGGAAGAAACTCATGCAAAATATTCAATTTTTAAATTAAAACTTTGTAAATATTTGTATTTCCTCTGTGCCATTTTAGAAAGCAAAACTTTAAAGATGTATATACTTTTAACACATAGGGGCCCAGGAATATAAATTTCTGGGTTCCTCTTCCCTTTCCTAAAGAGAATTATATGCAGAAGCAACAAATCAGGAAGCTGTTTCTGGCGTCTAATACTTTAATTCATTTTTACTTTTTGAAGTGACTTTTGAATGCTGGGAACCAAAGATAGATAAGTAACAGAACCCACTCTCAGGAGTTTGAGGTCTGGTGAGACAAGCATGTCTCCAATCATTAAAAGCCAGCACAGAAAGCCTTCCCCAGGTATATCAGGACAGAGTTCAGAAGGAGGTGTCACTTACACTGGGCTTTGAGACAAGAGTCAGTGTTAGCCAGCAAAAGAGAAGAGAAGAAGTTATGGTTGAGGAGGCAGGGCGTGTTCCTCAGTGCATAGATTATTTTGTTGTATTTTGTTTGGGACATCAAAGGGACATTGAGCTGGGGAGATGGCTCAGTAGAATAAGCACTTCCCTGGCAAGCGCAAGGGTCTGAGTTCAATCCCTGGTTCTGCCAAAAACAAACAAGCAAACAACAACAACAACAAAAACAAACAAACAAAAAAAAAAAAGGGACATTGATGGAGGAGAAAAGAAACCAGTAATTCCCAACTTCAACTAGGATTCATGGACAGGCTCAAATGTCTACCACTTGGTAAAACCCTCCTCAACTCCCCTGCATCCTTGTAGTAGAACTTCTTTCTGTGCAATTCCAGAGCCCCTTGAGCTCACCACTCCCCCAGTATGCCATGTTAAATGGTCCCAGAAGTGGTTAAAATACAGATCTGGTTGCAGAAAAAGATATCCAATGAGGGGCCAGGGAGATGGCTCAGTAGAATAAGTGCTTCCCTGGCAAGTGCGAGGGGCTGAGTTCCATTCCTGGTTCTGCAAAAAAAAAAAAAGATATCCAATGAAAATTAACATTTTTAAAATTAACTTCTTCTCTCCCTCCCTCCCTCATAACCACCCAGCAAAATCCAGAGGCAAGAAGGGCTAAGTGACAAGGCTAAGTTTCTTCCTACATCCTGGCTCTCTCATCCCTGGAGAATGGCCCTGGTCCTTGGTGGACCAGGGTGGCCCAGCCAGCAGGGAGGACAGCATGATGTCACCTGTGTAGGGGCATGTCAAGAAGCCGTATAAGCCACTTCTGCTGAGATACCATTGGCCAAAACTTAGTTACATGGTCACCTCTAGTTGTGCCTACTGAAAAGCCAAAGGCTTCTTCTGAGAGAGCAAGTGTTGGCATTATGTTTTTGAAAGGGACTGGTAGGAAATATTTTAAACCACCTACAGGCCTGTCACAACACTGTCGGCTCTGTCTTCCTCTTTTGCTCCTTGTTCTTATTCTGCTCATTCTTTGATCTATTTTGAAAAGTACAAAAGCCATTCTTATTTTGAGAGTTATATGAAAAAGGACATGCACCAAATTTCATAGGCAGGCCATAATTGGTGTCTTAGACATTTTTTGACACTAGGATAAAATACCCAACACCCACAATCTAAGGGCAGAAGGTTCATTTGGGCTCAGGTCTTCAGTTCATGGTTAGCTGGCTCCAAGCTAGAAAGACTTGGAGGGAGGGGACAGGCAGAGGAGAGCTGCTCGCACCAGGGTGGCCTGGAAGCAAAGAGAAAGGGAGGAGCCACAGAGGGGGCGAGGTGCCCTTCCAGGTCACACCCCCCGGAGACACACCTCTTCCAGTCAGACCCCACCTCCTAGTGGCAGGTCAACTGGATGGTGCACCCCGCATGGGCGTCACCTTCCAGAGGCCTCACCTTCGAGTGCATGAGGCTCTCGGGGGAAGTTTGCCACCCAAACCTTATCAGTTGCCAAATCCCTGCTGTGAATGAAGGGACAATCATACGGGGAGGGCCATGGGACTCCGTAACTTCTACAAGAGCGTAAGCCACTAATGGAAGAGCTTGTCTTGTTCACCTTTCTGGTTTGAGCACAGTGATCCACACAGCAGGTGGCTGATGTTTATGCTGAATGAATGCTTGCATGGATGCACATCTGAGAGAGAAAAAAGAAGCGGAAGAGGGGGAGTTGATAACCACAATTCGATAAAATTCCATTTGGTCCCAGCGGAGTCTCTTAACGTGGGCTGTCTTCTGTATGCTCTGTTTTCCTAGACAGTGTTTGAAGAAAGATCTGCTATGGAGTCCTGTGCACCCAGGCCCTTCAGCTGATACAGGGGAGCACCCGCCTCCCCTGCAGACCCAAGTTAGGCCCCGAATATGCTGCATGCGGAGAAGCACTGTAGTCCCGCGGGACAGCTCTCCTTGACTCCAGGAGGTAGGCAGCAGGTCCCAGCACCACAGGTTCCACAGGTTCCTCTCCTGGAACAGCAGCATGGCCAACAGAAGAACCTTGTTTGCCTTCTTGAATGTCACATGTCTGGTGGGAATGTCAGCAGAAGTGTGCCGGCTGAATGGACACATTTTAGTTCCCTTCTTCCTTCTCCTTCTTACACAATATCCTGAGGCCACAACAGAACTTTTTGTTTAAGTCACCCTGATGGGGGAGGGGTGGTAGCTCATCATCCACTGCCTGAGACAAACCCCTGCCAGCCATCAGAAACTGGCGTCGTGCTTGGATTCTGTGTGCAGGGCAGGTGCTGCAGCCCGCCCTGCCGGGTACCCAGGCTCTGGCCCACTAACTGAGACCACCCTCCCACCTTCTTCTGCAGGAGCCAGGTAACCACTCTGCCAACATTTCTTCCTTTAGATAATTTTTACAGTGGGAAAAGATGCCACCCCCAGCATCTGACAGCACAGGCTGCAGACTGAAAAGCCAGAGGAAAGGTGTGATCCGTTGGAAACAGCAGGACGAGTGAACCTCAGTTCCCAAACCCCAGATTCAGTGTAGCCAGAGGGTGATAATAGTTAAAAGGTGCTGGGGATGTGCCGGCCACTTGCTTCGTCATAGCTGGGTGGGCCTCTCCGGCACTGCCACAGCCTGCTTCAAGGGCGTAAATGGTATCTCGCAGCAAAACCAGAGACGAGGCCCTATTGCCCTCAGGGCTGGCACGGATGGTTTTTCTCTTGCCAGTGGTGTTCTTCTTACCAAAGAAGAGCTACTTTCAGTTTCCCCAAGCCTTAGGCTCTGGCAGGGGGTGATGTTTCACGTGAGATCTCTAAGAGGCTCAGGCAGGGGCCGCACTCCCGCTAGGCTGGCCTCGGAGGAGAGCCCAACAAGCTGGAGAAGGGAGGAATGACTGCAAATGGGCAGGGAAGCCTCGCATAAAAGCCAGTAACTCCAGGCTGTGCTTGTAGCCTTGCGCCCTGTC
>NW_004524578.1:32711398-32712353 GCF_000260255.1 Octodon degus
AAGGACCTGCTCCTGAGTGAGGGCACCTCCTGCCGGTCACTGTGAGAAGAAGGTGGCTGCCTGGTGGGCTCCTGCCGCTAGGGCTGGGGCTCCAGAGCCTGGTCTGCGGTGAGCGTCGGCGGGGGCTCCCTATGCACTGGCCAGGCGGCGGGAGAATAAACGCACCGCCGCATGCTTCGGTTCTGAGTCTGTCAAATGGAGCGTACACTGACTCCTCCGTGGGTCTGTCAAGAGACGACGCCTAAAATGCTCCTAGATCAGCCGTGGCTCAGACACCAACCCACACGGCCTTCTGTTCTTTCTTCCTCCAGATTTAGATACAGCTTAATGTTCAGTTCCCAAATCGGTTACTTCAGGTGAACCATGACCTTTCCTAACACTTGCTATTAATGTGTTACACTCATTTCCTGAAACAGCTCAGTATTTACAATCGATGGGGCGCTTATGAAACGTCTGCCGTGATGTAGAGGTGTGTGAGAGAGACACCCCAGGGTGACGCGAACCGGGCAGCAGAGCTTACACAGCGTGTCTTAGCAGCAGAAGCAGAGCGCCAAAATGTGAGAGTTGGGTGTATCAATGCTTTTCAAAGCAGTGGATTTGGGAAAGGGGCAGATGTGTTCTGGTTTGTTTTTATTTTTCTTGTGGCACTTGGGATTGAACCCAGGCTCTTTGCACTGAGTACATCCTCAGTCCTTTTTCTTACTTTTTGGTCGAGACAGGATCTCACTAAGTCATTCTGTTAGCCAGGATGAACTCAAGCTTACAGTCCTCCTGCCTCAATCTCACAGATGTTACAGGCATATGCCATTACACTTGAACAGACATGTTGATTTAAGACCTGGAGATTTTTCCTCATGGGCACACCAAATAGCTCTTCGAATTAAATAGCTTTGTGTCCCTACTTAGGCAGACACAGGGGCTGGGAGGTTGATCCCCAGACTGCTGCACCAGCTCC
>NW_004524578.1:32712768-32713545 GCF_000260255.1 Octodon degus
TCTACAAAGACTGTGATTCCCCTGTCGCATATTTCATGTATGCTCCACTATTCTATCCAACTTTACTTGAACAAAAAGACTTCTCATTCGAAGAAAAAATCTCAACAGTAATTCTGTTCTTCTTGCCTACATAAAACATTTTAGTGTGAAGATGATACTTTCACTGTCTTCCTTTTTTTGGAACAATTAACACCGCATCTCTTCCTAATTCTATCCAGGGCACTGTGGGACAGACCTTCCACAGCCAATGGGGAAGTGAGAATGCACTGTTCATCATGGTCTACACGTAGGGCACAGCCCTACCCTATGTCATGCACTCCAGTTGACATCCTAAGACACTTGGGTTTAGTCCAGATGAATACTGAACTGAATCTCCTTTTCAAAACACTCAGCCCACAAAGTCCACAATGGCCGGATGGCAGGAAACCTTCTCAACCATGAATGCTGCACAGTTTTTATTTTTTTATTATTTATTTGTTCATTTATTTGGTACAGGGTCTCACTACACAGCTCAGAGTTGTAGTTTTCCTCCTGTCTCAGCCTCCACAGCACTGGAATTATAGGCATGCACCACAATGCCTAGTTTTGGAGGCCAGCACGGTGCAGAGCTGGCATGGCAAGTGGTGCTGAGGGTCAAACCTGGGTCCATGAGTTTGCCAAGCAGGCGCTTAGACTACCAAGCCATCTCTCCAGCCTGTGCACTGGTTTTAGAAACCCAGGCAACTTAAGATGTTTGATATTCAGACAGATGTGAGGTTAAGCTCAACAGCCTAGGTT
>NW_004524578.1:32714843-32721494 GCF_000260255.1 Octodon degus
AGAGAGAGAGAGAGAGAGAGAGAGAGAGAGAGAGAGAGAGAGAGAGAGAGGATACAGAACTTAACGAAACAAATCAATAGGAATTCAAAAGTGGTTGCTGTGTTGCATAATATTGTCTTCAAATTAATTGTTCAGATTACTAGATACAAGCAAGCAAACTGGGAGGAAATGTTATAAAAAATTTAAATAGACAAGAAAAGAAAAAGAAAGAAAAATTTGAGCACTGACTGCTCTGCTCTGTAGACCAGCAGGAATCAGAAGTACAAGCATGGAAGCTATCCTGCATACGTACATGAATATATCTTTCTCCCCCTTCCCTCTCTCTCCCATCCTTCTCCTCATCTCAGTTTTCCCTTCCCTTTGAACAGGTTCTTTCCCTTTCACAGTATCTATGGTACCTTTTAGATTGTCACACAAATTGAGAAGGTCAGCATCCCTTATTGGATTGGTCATGGAAGAATTCAGTGGCTCTGTGCTATCTGGGCACTTCAGGCAATTTTCCAAGCCACTACGTGTTAAGACTGAGACAGATCCAGAAGAACTTGTTAAGTACTTTGGCATCATTAGCATTGTAGAACCATCTTCACTGCTAGAGTATGAGAACTCTGGGACTGTCTTTGGAGACCGGCAACATGGCTGAGGAACCTGAGAGTATTGCTGCCTGTGTCATGAGGTGTTTGAACTTGATGCCTCAAGCTTGCTAGTGCAGGTCCAAGGGTAAGGAAGATGAACACTCTCCTGATTTGCTCTTCTCATAAGGTGTTGGAGCTAGGGCAGTCTGAGAAGGCACTGCGCTGATCTCAGGTGCTACCACAGTAGGCGATAGATTGCTTCTCTAAGATTAACAGCATTTATGATCTCATCCACATGCTTCTGCAGATCACTTTGGTCTTTTGAAGTATGTTATAGTACAATACATTGATTCTACCAGGCCATTTGTTGTCACGCTGAGAGTTTCAGCTTTCTTTCCCTTTGCTTCCTTTATAGTTTTGAGGCCTGTCATCAAAATGTTTGAATTGTCTGTAAGATATTAAGTAATTATAAACCTCTGTATGTCTCTTATCAAAGTCTTGGGTGCTAGGAATAAATCCTGAATCCAAACCCCTGGAGGAGGGTAGGAAGGAGGCAAAAGAATGCTTTTGCTCCTGCAGTTTTGCCCCAGGCAGTCAGCCAAGATCTTGGCTACCCAGAGGTGGGGAATGGCTCTTCCAGAGGCTTGGGCCTACTGACAAGCTGCAGGGATTCCAGAAGAAAGCCATTTCCAAGGTCCTGCCCTCCGTGCCTCCTGGGGAGGGAGCAGGGACTGCACCACTACCTCTTTCCCTCCCTGTGACCAGCTCTTCAGCTGTGCTGCACATGGCCCAGCCAGACGTTCATTCTGTCCCTTGGAACACAGTGTCACCCTTACCCCTGACTAACAAGTGCATTCTTGTCACAGTGCCCCATCTCACCCTGACTAACAAGTGCATTCTTGTTAGTGTTGATAGAAGCAACACTACCTGTGTTGCTTCTATCTTTGGCTATTATGAATAATGCCACTATCATGATTGGCCTACAAGTGTCTGTCTGAGCCCCTTCTGTTACTTCTTTGGGGTGTGTGGTCAGACCTGGAGTTGCTGGATCATATGGTGATTCTTAATTCTTTAAGGAACTTCCATATTCTTTTTCACATTAGGTTCACCATCTTATATTTCTACCCAAAGTGCATAAGTGCTTATATTTCTCCAAATACTTGACAATACTTGCTATTTTCTGCCTTTTGATAATAGTCACTCTAATGTATGTAACTTAAACTTGAATTAAAAGAAAATATATTAATATGATTTTTTTGGTAATATTTTTACCCTTTCTTTTTTTTTTTTTTTCCTCCCAATGCCTTCAGGGCAGGTTTGGCTGGCTTGAGTTGTGGGGATCGAACCACAGCAACCAGAACCTGACTGCTTTGTTGAAGCAGCCACTTAAAGAACTGAGCTAAGGGGCAGGCCCCTAATTTTTACCCTTTCTAAAAGCTGTATAGCATTTAGAAGATAAAAAAAATAGGAGAGTCTTTGGTGTATTTCATATCTCATTCCTATTCTTTGAATTAACCATAGATGTCAACACTTTGTTTTGTTCTTTTATCTAGACCAAAGTTATTTTATATAAATATATTGTCATTAACTTGAGTTTCACTATGGGAAATCCCAAATCATAACCTCTTTTTGTCCCTATCTTATCTCTTTATGTCCCTTTTTTTTAAAATGTCTCTTTTTTTTTCTTTCTTTTTTTTTGTACCGGGGATTGAACTCAGAACCCTGCGCTTGCCAGGCAAACACTTATTCTACTGAGCCATCTACTTAGCCCCTTTAATGTCCCTTTTCAACCTCTGCTGAGGATAAGTTTTAAGCCAAAGCAACATGGACAACAAACACTATCCCATGCATGCAGTGCGTGGATCAAAATAGCACCCAAGGCCTTGAATCCAAACTAGATGGTTCACATCACAACTCTAGTGGTGGAGTTCTGAAACCAGTCCATGCTAAAAGAGACCTAACATTGTCCCCTACTTAGACACATGACATGGACACATACTGACTAGTCATTGTAAAAGCAGGTGATATTGTTGGTCTTAGTTGTTGGCCATTTTCAAATCGCCATAGTATTGCAAGTCAGTTTGGAGGTTTGGCTTAAAGCCTTATGTCTTCCTCGTTCATCTCAGGTCTGTCATGTTTGCAACCCTAAGTAGAACAAAAATGATCACATTCCCTTCCTATGGTGAGCACTTCCCATGGAAGCACTTTGGAAAGATGAGGAACCCTTGGAAAAGAGGGAAGTTGTGAGCTAGGAGCGGGATGCATACAATGGAAGGCTTCAAATTAAGAACATCACAGTTTTAATAGGCAAAGGTGCAAGTGAAGTGGAAGGCCAGTGACAAAGGGGAGAGAAGTCGCTTGGCTCCTGGCTATGTTGTTACCGTGCAGCTGTGAGAGAGAACAAGTGAGATAAGGGGTGTGAGATGATTGCATTACTTAATCCTGATCAATACTTACTGCATGTATTTTCTTCTGAATTGAAAAAGAGAAGACACAAAGTGAGAGCTGGGGCCCACAGAGTCATATTCTGTAGAATGAGATTGTAAAATTGCACCCATTCCTGTTTCTGGACTCTTACACACACTGCATTCACAATCTAGTTTTTACCTTCATCAAATCAAACTCCGGATCACTCATCAACTAGCAGCTGCCACCTGGCTTTGGTTAGCTTGCTAGCCTTCCTCTTCTGGGAAGCTCACTGCTTCGCAAAGACCTGCTCACCTGCTGGGAAGGAGGTTCTAGGAAGCCCCATTCCCATGAAGGCCTCATCTGCCCTCCCCCACCCCACACCATCACTTTCAGTTTCTGACTTACTTTTTTTTTTTTTAGTACTGGAGATTGAACTCAGGACCTTGCACTTGCTGGTTCAATGACAGTGGTTTATCAGAACTTAATGACATCAGTTTCTGACTTCTCGTTAAAGAAAGAAAAGCAACCCGGTGGCCAGGGCCATATGTCTGTCCAAGTCAGTGTGGCTATGTGAGTTGAGAGTGCTCTATAGACTGAGGTTGGGAAAAAGGGACAGAACATTCACATTTCATTTTTTCCACTTCCAACTGTACCTTTCTCAGTCACCAAGAATTTTTATATCAACTTTCACATATTTTTAGCAAAATAAATTTTATTTTGCTAGTTTATACTGGGTGTGCATATACATGAAAACAGAGCAACCACAACAAATAGTAACTGAAATTAAGGTTTCTGAGTTCAGACACTTGCAGGTGCAGGAAAAAAATGGAAGAAATTTACACTGTGTCATGGAGCATGCATTAAACATTATCCTCAGAACCAAATCAGCCACCAATTAAATACCCATGAAAACACCTTCCAATTATGTACAAGTTCATTAATCAAAATATAGATTCCTCAAAGAACACCTTCTAATTTGATGTATTTAATTAATGCAGGCTAAAGGAACTTAAGAAAACGTAGGAAATGTAAGCTACATTTGCTATAAAAATAGACCAAATGAAATAACAAAACCAACAGGTCTAGGATCATTTGTCTCTCGCTACCATTTACCTCTTACCCTATAGTCCCTGCATCCTAGCACCATTTCATTTTCATCAAGACGTCAAAAACTTACAAGGGACCAGACATCGAAATACAAGAAAGGTTCTTTTGTGTCAGCCGTTGGAGATCATTGCAAAGTCAAAACTGTATTTGTGTCGGAGCTACTTGGTAGGATAAGATAAAGGAGAATGCATGAAGGTTCCGTTTTAAAGACAGGTGATGATTTTCAAGCTCCTGGTCTTTAAAGATACAGAAACCCAACTGGCCAATGTACCTTAAGAACAATAGGCGTGGACACTTAGGAGGTGGTCTTCGCCGTGCAGGCTTTAGGGACTTGCTAAGCGCTCTCCCTTCCTTCACGGCCACTCAGCCCTAGAACAGAGTAGAAACAAAAAAAAAAAAAAAATCTCAGAGCAGCAAGTGCCTCGGCAAGCCTCAGAGCGACCCACACAGCCTGGCACCATGACACACAAAAGGCTCAGCCTCCTGCTGGCACATGGCCAGGCGCACACAGCGCTAAGACCCCCACCTACACCAGGTGCTTTTTGACAGGCGCATCAGGATGCCAGCCATGGAGAGAGCTCTGCGGGCTGCCGGGGTGGGTGCAGTCGCGTTCTACCTTCCTGAGTAACAGGCATCGGTTGTGCTCAAGGCTTGCGCTGCGGCTTCCGCCGCCAGCTCCTCCTACCTACCCCTTCCCTGCCCAGCATCTGCATCAGCCCCCTCCTGCCCAAGAACTCAATTTGCGGTGAGAGACGAGTTCCCACATCCTGTTGAAGGGGCTGGCTGCTCTCTCCAGCTGACTGGAGCCCGTTGTCGCAGTGCATTAACCACGAAGCAGCGATTCTATAGCTTTCTCAGGAGGGGTTCACGACTAGAGGTCAGCGAAGAAGCAAAGGGAATAATTTTCCCGCCACCACCTGTGGGATCCATCACGGTGAAATGAGTACACACAGCCCATCTGCCAGGGGGTTGAACTCCTGCACAGGGAGAAATGTGCCAGGTATTAAGGGAGGGTTTGTTGGTGAGGGTGCTTTTGCTGAAGAAAGAAAATAAAATCAAAGCCCTGTGTTTGCATTCATCACATAAACAATGCACACCTTAAGTACATAAAATGTAATTCATTGCATAATAAACACTTAGACAATGTTAAGGGGGATAAAAATGTCTGTCATAGTTTTTCTATCAAAAATAATATGCCATCTACCATGTCTGGGGCGAGTTTTGCAAGAAGTAGCTCTATTTTCAGCTAGTTTGCACTAGCACTAACTATACAAGGAAAAGCAATTAGAATTTCTATTATGTAATTTCTGACAATGAGTTTTCAGGTTATTTTGAGATTCGAAAAAAATTACTTTTCCAAATGTACTAGAAATAATAGATTTAAGTACGTTTATGGAGAAAGAACAGCTTTCCACTGTAGGGGTGTGTGTGTGTGTGCGTGCGCGCGCGCACATACTACACCTTATGCGTTGAAAAGGGGTGCAAGGCTCATTAGTGGGGAGCACATTTGTTGTTTTCTTTCATCTGGGCCAGCGCTGGGGAGGCTGTGGCACGCGTACTGTGGCTGGCTTTTTGTGTCATTGAAAGCTCTTAAAGGTTTGCCTTCATGGATGCAGGTAATGGGAAGGATATAGGCTGAGTACTGTTGCTCTTTAAAAACTTCAACTGTCTGAATTTATGACGTTTCTCAGCACATGCTTCCTCTCTCCAGGTTCCAAAGTTTGTCTAGCCTGGGGCAAAACTTTCTTCTCTGTTACAGACTCTCAATGTGTTGCCTAAGTCAGCCTCAAACTTACGGTCTCCCTGCCGCTCCCTCCCAGTCGCTCCGACGGCAGGCGTGGGCCTCTGTGGTTGGCTTTCTCAGTCTGTCTTTTTGGCAGAGCAGGTCCTGGCCATTAACCCCGCAGAAGCTGGGCCTCTCCTGTGCAGACCGCCACCCTCACCTGCCTCCTTCTCCTTTCCACTTGCTGTGGCCTTTCTCTCGGAACCCTTAGGCAAGCTCACGTGTCCTCCTATGTGACTGAATCTGGGGCCATAACGTGGACCAAGGTCCAGTGGCAGGAATTAATGATGTATGATGAGAAAAACCACTAAAACTTAAGTCGCTATTTCAACAAAACAATAAAAAACAACAAAACGCTAGAAATGTGTTAATACTTTTTAGAGAAACAATTTGAGTAAATTAGTGTTACTCCTCTACAGCCTCTTCCATGCTTACAAGCACTGCGTGCAGCCAGCTAAAGACACCTTCTTCTGTCCTCAAGGGCGCTGTCTGGGAAGAACATCCGCAGCCATGGGAATGAGTTTTCGCCTTTCTCCTCTGTTTAACTGCAAAATCACACAAACACCTCCTAAGAAGTAATATCTGACTTCCAACGCATTTTAAGTTGATTATGTATCCAAGCTTCAGGCAGCCTTTATTTCTTTTGCTCTCCAAAACATATACTAAGCATCAAATTTCTTTGAATGAAACTCACAACCTTGCACTTGCTAGGCAGGCACTGGGCCACTGAGCTGTCTTCCTTTTTAAACTCTTTTATTTATTTATTTATTTATTTATTTA
>NW_004524578.1:32721679-32734432 GCF_000260255.1 Octodon degus
TTTTTTGGTTCCTCGAATGCCTTCAGGGCACTTTTGGCCAGCGGGAGAGTTGTGAGGTTCGAACTCCAGCAACATGAGGCTGACAGCTTTGTGGAAGCAGCCACTTAAAGGACTGAGCTAGGGCCAGGCCCCCCTGAGCTGTCTTCCTGATCCTTCTTTATACATAACATTTTCAAAGGCATGTTACTTTAAAAACTACCTCTAGTTGTGCAGTTATAGAATTTTTATATTATTTTGTTTCTGCATAGCTGTCTGTACAGTTCAACTGTTGTTTAAAACAGTTAAAAGTAGGGCTGGCAAGATAGGTCAGTGGGGTAAATTCTTGCTTAGTCAAGTTCAGGGACTGATGCTCCATCTTCTATACTGCATGCTGCATGTCCCCCGCCCCCAGTTGCACTGAGTGGGCCACTGAGACCAGGTATGGTGGTACACGCCCATAATCCCAGTGCTGGGGAGGCTGAAAACAGAAGGATCACTATGAGTCTGAGCAGTGTAGTGAGACCTTGTACCAATACATAATAACAATTTTAAAAACAGTTATAAGTAGATTTTCTGCTTAGGTACAGAACTGTCTCAGGGTTTCTGAACGATAGGGCAGTTGACCTTCTGAATTGAGCTTTTCTTCTTGTGGGCATCTGCTCTGTGTACTGTCGGGCAGGATGGGAGATGCCATCTTCAACTCTACCTCTGTGGGCCAGTCCTGGCCCTGCTGTCCATACCTGACCTGTCAATCAAAAGTTCCTGCAGACATTGTATGTCCTGGGGGGGGGATGCACCCCCCAGACAAGAACAGCCTGTCTACTTTACTATCCAAGACATATTTCAAAGCATAAATGCCATCACAATAAATCCAAACAAAGAAAAGCCCTGTTCCTAAAAACAGAGCATACATTGTTTCCTGTATGAAAATATATAGATAAACTGGTATCAAAAAGACACATTTTCAGGGTAAGTATGGTGGCTTGATGTCTGTCCTTCACAGCATCTCAGCTTTTGTTTAAATATGTACTTGGTTAGTCACCTTTGGGTAGAATGCTAAAATCAAAGAAGATTTTCTGGACTCAGGAAGTGTGAGCTAATAATCCAGAAGAGGCGACAAAATGAATTTTGTTAGCAGCCATCTTTCCAGGGACTGTGGCAAACACATAAGCTAAACTAGCGAAGATATGCAAATCTGAACAAGAGGGAGATACAGAGGGACAAAAGGAAATTGATTTATCTGAAAGGAGTTTCTAGTTATATGTGTATAATTACAGAGCAATGTATCTGGGTAGTTTGGGCTAAGCATTTTATAGGCACAAAAGAAGTAGAAATACAATTGGGTATGTTGGGACATGCCTGTAATCCCAGCACTCGCAAGGCTAAGACAGGAGGATCATTGTAAATTAGAGACTAGCCTGGGCTACAAAGTGAGCTCAAGGCCAACCTGAACTCCATAGCGAGACCTTGTCTAAAAAAAAAAAAAAGGCCAATGAGATAGCTCTAGCTCAGCAGACTAAAGCACCTGCTTTGACAAGCTTAGGCAAGCTTAGGCAACCTGTTCGATCCCAGCACCACATGCTGTGCCAGCCCCGCCCCCAAGTTGGGCTGAGCTGGCCAGAGTCCAGGTATAGTAGCACATGCCTATAATCCCAGGGCTGGGGAGGCTGAAAGCAGGAGGATCACCACAAGTCCAAGCTGCATAGTGAGACCCTGCAGCAACCAAATACATCCAAAAGAAAGAAAGATGAGGAAGTAGAAATAACAACAAATTGTTTCAATTAACTTCAAAGAAGAAATTTCAAGTAACTTGAAATGAAATATTTGTTTTGTCTAACACAATTTGTTTTGTTTAAAATATTGCTATCTTTGGCAATATTTTAAATAGTGTGATACTTCTATGTACCAATAAGTAGAAGCTCAATCTTTACATCAGGAATTTAACAAGATCCTTCTGGTAACATACACCAAGATGCACCAGTTGGCAAGGGAAAAAAGCTGAGTTGAAATTGAAAATATTTAACAACTTAGGTGGCACAGAAAGCACATAATCAGAATTTTGCCAATCATGTGCAAGACTGTACCAGTATATATCAACTGCACATCAACCCTGGAAAAACAAAATGCAGAGCAGGGACTTCTGTTTGTGTAAAAATGGGACTAGTAGGAAGGATCTCTGTATGCGCGCGTGCACACACACACACACACACACACACACACACACAATTTGTATCTGCATTATTCATCCAGCCACATAAGAAACTGGTAACAGTGGTTTTCCCTTAAGAAGGGAAAGAAGAGGGCCACCGTATTATGGATGGCATACCGCAGGTCAATTTGAGAGTGAAGGGGAGCTTCCTCTCATTCCAGAGCAAAAGGCGTAAGTTCATACTGCACTGTCAAATCAGGATACGTGGTTACTCCAGCACTTGCAGGACTAGGTTCAGGGGTTGTAGAAGCCATATTTTTCACTCTGTCATATAACAAAATATATCTCCTACTTGCTCTTTTTCTTTAAAAATTCCTGAACATCATTGGAATGAAATACATCTCCAATCTGGAAAAAATCAGAATGCAAAAACGTTTATATTAATCATTTTTGTCTTGCTATCGTGATCATTAAGAAAAAACTCTAGCTATTCTTGATAAGGAGGAACTTGGATATTGAAATTTTTTTTCTAACAAACTTCTTCATCATGGTGATCATCAAGCAATCTGTGCCCCAAGCTACGAAATCCCTGTTTCTGATTTAACAGTCGTGGAGCCCAAGCTACTGACTTGCCAGCCACTCCAGTAAGGTCAGGTGCCCTTCTCTGTCTTTTCAAAGGATGCTACAGAGAACCTTGCTGTTCATTCCTTCCCTCTTGATGTCTAGGGAAAAGTTGTAGAGTACCAGCAAGCCAAACTAAAGCGTAGGCGCTGCACTAGGTTACCCAGGGGTATATAGATGTCATTACTTTGGTTTAAAAATAAGATGTAATGTTAGCGTTTGTAACTTTAAAATCAGGTCACATGGGGAAAATGAGTTATGTGACTAGTGAGTGAGAAGAAACTGCGGTAGCAAACACTCACTGTGTGTACATTACATTTCATTCTTGGTCTAAGAACTCGATGTGCATCCACTCAGTTAGTCCTTATCAAAGAAATGAAAGCCCTGTGACACCTAGGGTTGCCATCCTCAACTTAGACATGAAGAAAACAATCTGTGAGACATGAAATAGCGGTTAAGACTGGGAGGCGGAGCACTTGCGAGGTCTGAACCTAAGGGGGCAACGGCAGAGCCTGTGATTCCAACCTGAACAGAGAGCCTCTCGGGTCTCGAGTGGAAGTCAAGAGACGCAAGTTCCAATTCCCAAATGACAGCAGCTGTGTTTCCTAAACTAGAGAGAGGACTAAAACCTAACAGTAGGCTAGGGTATTTCATGGGTTTTCCCCACAACGTGAAGTTGTGATAACACAGTAGGATTTCATTTCCTCATCAATGTAGTGAGTGAGAGAAACTAGACAACTTCTGAGATTTTGTTTTATAAAGTTGGAAATCTTTCTATGTGTTAATAGTCTTTAAAGCAATTTATCAGTATGAACTTGCTTAGCTTTCCTGAGTCCTCTAGGCATTGCTGTTGTCAATATGGAGGAAAGTAAACCAATTCATGAGTCTTGCCCTAGTTTAAAAAGCTAGTAAGGGTCTGGGAAGATAGCTCAGCAGCCTAAGCACCTGCCTGGCAAACACAAAGACCCAGGTTTGATCCCCAGTTCTTCATGCCATGCCAGCCACCCAAACCAAACGTGATGGTGCACACCTGTAATCCTAGCACTGGGGAGGCTGAGACAGGAAGATCACCATGAGTCCAAGCTGCATAGCAAGACCCTGTGCCAAATTTTTAAAAAGCTGGTTAGATTCAACCTGTGGTTTCATGGCTTCAAGTCTATGTCTTAATCACTTTGCTCTTCAGCCCCTTTGTTATAAATTTAAGATGAACTGTAGATCAAGAGTGCAGATTATAAAATATTGGAAAAATCTGGATTCTACCGGAAAGACAGCCTTCCTTACAGGTAGGGAGAAAATTTCTATATTAGGTGTTTGTTTGCTTGATGCTGAGGCTTAAAACCAGGGCCTTGTGCTTGTGAAGTGCGCCCTGTACCGCTGAGCCACACCCTCAAGGAAATAGAAATATTTCTTTATGTTTCTCACCCAGGTGATCAGGGCCGTCTGAAGCCATCCCTGGAGGGCCAGTGAGGACCCTCCTCTTGTACTTCCTCCCTGTCACCTTCAACCTCCCTACCTCTGCTGTCCTGCTGCCTGCTGCCCGTCTTCTTCAGGGATTGCCTGAGGACTGGAGGGAATCATGGGCATAGAAAGTGGCATGGGGGGCAAGGTAGAAAGCAGAAAACGCACCCTGGAAATGGCTGATTTTACTGGTGTTTCTCCTTCTGCCTAAGTCCTTCCCTAACTCTGCAAATGCACATGCACAAGTGCCCTGGGAAAGAGATAACGCCATGCCGAGAGCACAGTTTCTTGTCCAGTCACTGCTCACAGTGTTCAGCTCAGTGCCAGTCCCTGCTCCCCAGACATGCACCAAAGTTTCAAAGGTGCTAGGCCCTAGTACAGGTGTTGGGGGGAGACAGACAGAGAGCAGTGAGACCATTTCTGGCCCTGGGAATCCTAGACAGACCTGAGCTTGTTCTCTTATGAGTCTTTAATAGTTCTTTCTTTCTCCTGGTAGTACTAGACCTTTATATTGAGCTAAGTCCCCAGTCACTTTTTTAAAAAGTTTTTTTTTTTTTTTTAATTTTGAGACAGAGTTGCTAAGTCTACCCAAGTTGGGCCTGAACTTATAACCCTTCTGCCTCAGCCTCTTAGGATGCTGGGTTTACAAGGGTGCACCACCACTTCCAGCTCATTACTTATAATAGTTTCTATTAATAACAGTTTCCACATATTGAGCCCATGCTAGGTGCCAGGCAGGAATCATACAAATCCATTCCTCATGTACATGGTAAATCTGGTAGCTATGTTTCATTATTCATTTCTAGATGGTACAACTGAAGCCCCCCTAATCTTAATGAACCAAAATTCAGACCAAATCCCCACTCTCTTCCGATGGCATCCTCCTGCAGTTTCAGTCTGTTTTCTTCACCGTGAAACAGAGTTCGGTAATACCTTTCTCTTGTGAGTGTGTAAGAATGAAATGAGACAACATGCTGTTGAGCACATGTATCAACACACTGGGTGGCGGTTCTTGAGACCAGACAGTGTGGCAGTGGGTGTGGAGTGCTTGAGGTGCCACCTGAGTCAGGAGCAGGGGACATACGCCTTCCTGGCTGCACAGAATCTCCTGCAGAGGTATTTGAGTGGAGCCTTGAAAAATGAAGTGTGTTTTTGTTTGTGGCAAGAAAGAGTGAGAGGTGAGACACAGACATTTTCTAGGTGAATGCTGAAGCCTGAAACAGGAGATTGTCATAGCCACGTGTGCACCTGGGGTGATAACTTACAGTCAGAAGGCTTCACATTTTCCCATATTTCTAAAATAATAAGACAATGACAACTCCTCACTTTTGAGAGAAAGAACAGATGCACCACTGACTTTCCCAGGTTGAATGGACTGTAACCCCTGATGTCTGGATGTCTTTGCTGTATAACTCTCAAATTCTAGATGAGGAGGACAGGGACTGTGGAGTAGGACATCAGGAAAAGAGTGAGATCATTGCAGGAGGTATAACGCTGGAAGAAAGGGGCCAGAATTGACTTTCTGGCCAGTAGTGTCTGTCCCCATGTCCCCATGTCCTCTCTACCAATTCTGCTGCCTGTCCTGATGTAGTTGAC
The DNA here is from genome assembly GCF_000260255.1 of Octodon degus. Taxonomy (NCBI): domain Eukaryota; kingdom Metazoa; phylum Chordata; class Mammalia; order Rodentia; family Octodontidae; genus Octodon; species Octodon degus. The sequence goes on from NW_004524578.1 coordinate 32,727,483, forward strand.
TCATTAGCACTCAGCATTTATAAGTAATTAGAAAACCAACTCTAGGGTCAGGGAGATAGCTCAGTGGTCTAAGCACCTGCCTGACAAGCCCTAGGACCTGGGTTCAATCCCCAGTACTGTGGTGGCACACATCAGTAATTCCAGCACTGGGGAGACTAAAACAGGAGGATCACTATAAGTCCAAGCTGTGCAGTGAGACCATGCACCAAATATATAAATATATATAAAAATCTATTAAGAAAGAAAACTGACTATATTACTTACTCGTACAAAGGAAGCAACTGCCATGTGTGTCTCCCTGACAGCAAACAGACCTAACATGTGGATAAGACCCAGAAAACTCCTGAAAACCACAGAAATGGTAAACATGGCCTTGCTGTATGAAACCTGCAGCCTAACCAGACAGAAGGACTCTACTTTCATTTTTCAGTGTAACTTTCTATTTAAGAGCCTCAATTTGTAAAAGATGGAAGAACTCATTTGTTAGCCACTTCTGTATTCTTTGCAATTTTTTAAAAGGTAGATAAATGTCAGAAAATTTTGTCAGAAATCCAAGAAGATAACTAGAGAAACAGTACAAGAGAAAAGGCAAGTGTTACTCAAACAAAAACAAACAAATCACTCTGAAATGATCCAAAGAAAACCCCACAGATTATGCACAGGACCCTCCCCTTTCATGAAACTCTCACAACTTGTTTTGCCACAGAGGAACTTAAATGTTACAATATTTAGGTAACCAATCAGTGAAGTAGCTGGCCTCAAACCAGGAAGCCCTTACGGTATAGTATGTTGAGCTGCACAAGTAAGACTTCTGGTTCTCAGCCAGTTTTTGTTCCCTGTGCTTGTAGGATGGGAAAGCAGATGTGAAGTCCCTCATGGCGAAGTTTAACTCGGGGAGCCATCCGGTGGAGGAGGTCTCGGGCAACCACCGGCCCTTCAAAGTCGCAGCCCAAAACTCGCCTTCAGGAATACAAGCGAGAAAGAACTTGTTTGACAATGCCACCGGAAATGTCACCCCTTCAGCAGGACCCGGCAACGTGCCCAAGCTTGGGACTCCAAAGCCACCTTTGGCAGTGAAACCTACTTTTGAGGAAAAGCCTGACAAGGAGCCCAAACCTCCCTTTTTAAAGCCTACTGCAGTGGCTCAAAAATTCGGAACGCTGACAAACTCGGTCACCAGAGACCCTGACACAAAAGTGGGATTTCCAAAACCTGGAGGCCTCAAGCCCATCAATCTGCCCAAAGAAGAGTCCAAACCTGTGCTTCCCCGGCCCCCTGGGAATAAGCTGCCACTTCACAGTGTGAACCAAGACCAAGATGTGAAGACGCAAGTACCAAAGCCTGGGCCTCCTCCTCCAGCTACAGAAAATGAACAGAGACAAGCATTCCCCAAGGTGGCCGGGCCTAAAGCCAAGTTTATGCCAGCCGCACAAGACCACGATGCCAAACCCCTCTTCCCCAAGCCAACCATTGGTCAGAAGCCAGCCCTGGGCCCTGAGAACCCCCAAGAAGATGAGAGCCTCCCTAAGACTGTGTTTGCCCAGAGAGGATTCCCCACACCCCTCGGAGCCAAGTCCAAGGGAGGCCCTTTAAAACCAACAAGGGAAGACTCAGAAAGTAAAGGCCATGGAGGTGATATGTCGAGTTCTCCATTTGCTGGAGTTGTTCTGAAACCTGCTGGAAACCGAGGAAGCCCAGGCCTCTCCAGAAATGGTGAAGAAAATAAAGAACACAGGAAGATAGATGCTGCTAAAAATATCTTCCTCAGCAAAATGAATCAGGAAGAGCCAGCATCAGGGGCTGCTCCCTCCAGGTTTCCTAAGGTTCCTTCCAAGGTGACAGTGGGGGGCCCCTGGGCCCAAAATCAAGAGAAAGAAAAAGAAGATAAAAATCCAGCAGTCCCAAGGCAGAAACCATTGCCTCCTTTGTCTGCCTTGGGTCCACCTCCACCCAAACCCAACAGACCACCCCACGTTGACTTGGCGAGATTCCGAAAAGTCGATTCTGCAAATAGTAAGTTATTATTATTTTTTTTTATTGTTAGTGTGGTTTGTTCCACAGCAGGAGGTGCTTTAGCTTCTAGGGGGAAAAGTTGCTCCAGGAATGCTTCCGTATCTGGCACTCGTGCATGTAAGTGATGAATTTTATTTGGCATTTCTTTCTTTTGTGTGGGAGGTCTGAGAAGGTAGGAAGTCTGGGTTCTATGCAGGCATTCTATGAGAAAATACTTGGCAGCTGGGTTTTCAGGAGAGGGGGTGGAAATTCATCCATTTGATTGATAAATGGTTTTGCTCAATGGTAATGACTGCACTCACTTCCTCAGTTGGATTTCATTTCCTTTCTGTTGAAAAAGACTGAGGCCCATTATTTCTATTACCAGAAATGAGATAGACAGAAGCGAGCAAACTTCTAGTAAGTGCTTCCCCAAGGAGCAACTAGGGTGGCCAGGGACTTCTGGCCATGTCTGGAGACATTTTTGATCATCGAGGACTGGAGGTGCTTTTTGATATCACTGAGGAGAGGGCAAGGATGCTGGTCAGCATCCCACTCTGCCCAGGAGAGCCGTTCACTTCAAGGAATCATCCAGGCCAAAACTCGAACAGTACTGAGGATGAGAGACCTTCTTCAAAGTCATTTCAAAGAGCCTCACCATTCATGTTGCGTAAGCTCAATGCTCAAGTTAGAAAGTAAAAGGACTCTTAGGACACTGTCATTTTGGTCTCGTATTTTAGCTTTTTTAATTTCTCAATATAGTTTTATTAATTTATTTGTAAGTATCCCATGGCTAGAAAAATAAGGCAGACAAAGGAGTGCAATACTCTCCTTCCTGGCAAACCAGGGATGTCACTGCAATAGTTTGGAATGTGGTGAGACTTGATACTGATCGGCTGTGTAGGTTTGTAACTCCGCATCATGAGGAATAAAAACTCACACGTGTCTGAGATGATTAATATTTTTGGAAAAGGATGCACAGTTGTTGCTTATTGTAACACAGAAAAAAAAAAGCTGATAAGTGACTGTACCTCTATTAGTCATACATTTCTCTTTATAAAATTATGGTTTAATTTAAAGCAGTTCTGACCTAACAGCTGCTTTTCATTTTTTGCACTGTGAAATGTCTTCAGTGTGCCCTTTTCCTCAGAGCAATGTACTTTTTGTTAATAAACACATAGCAAGCACGTCCCTATTGGTCCTGTCATACAGGAAGCAAGCTTAGAATCATCCCCATTGTCTCTCTCCTAGAGAGATTCAGCCTGGTGTCAGCTTTTCATCTTTCATCTTGTTCCAGCGCTGATTCATCACTCAAAACTGTTGTTTTTGTGAGAACCTCTAAATGGTTCCTTATTTCTTCTGTTATACAGATTTAAAAAAAAAAAAAAAAATTAACTCCTACCCTCCATTTTATGGCTGTGAGCATATGCCAGGGAAATGGTTTGAAGTTAAGCAAAAGTCCTTGGGAGTTTTCTTCCGCACCCTCCACCTGCATTTCCAGTCCTCTGTACCTTTGGGTGGTGGCGACACAGCTTTTGGAGGAGGCTGCCCAAGTATCAACACTAAGGGTGTTCTCTTTGGGACTGTAGGCCTGGCCAGGTCGGTGCTGAACGGGCACCGTGTGATAGAGCAATGAGGAGCCAGGCTGAGCTACAGAGCTGGCAGCATGATGCACTCCTCCTGCTCCCCCCCTGGAGTCCCTTTTCCTCTCCTGACCTTCTCTCTCTGCTACCCAGATGCCCAGGACGCTGTCTCTATTTTAAGTCCTGTCATCATTGTTACCTTCTCAGCCTCTGCTCTCTCAGGACATGTTGGGATCCAAAATACAACCTAGGGCCTGCCAGATAGCTCAGCGGACTAAAGCATCTGCTTAGGCAGACACAGGGACCAGAGTTCAATCCCCAGTTTGCTGTGCCAGCCCCACCCACCCCAGGCGCGCTGAGATGGCAATTGAGACTGGGCATGGTGCCACACGCCTGTAATCCCAGAACTTAGAAAGCTAAAAACAGGAGGATCACTACGAGTCCGATCTATGCAGTGAGACCCTGTAGACCCTGTACTACACACATTTAAAAAATAAATACAGCCTCTTGCCTGGTCATCTACCTCTTCCACAAATCAAAAGTCTATGCATCTTTATTTTCTTTTCATTTGTGTATTTGGTACAGGGTTTCACTACATAGCTTGGACTCATACTGATCCTCCTGTTTACAGCCTCCCCAGTGCTAGGATTATAGGCCTGCCCGGCCTCAGTCACCGCTCAGTGCATCCGGGGGCAGGGCCTGCAAGGCATGAGGGACTGGGGATTGAACCTTAAAAGTCAGTACATCTTAATGTAAATTGACCTCAACTTGATGTCAGGATAAAGGAATCTGAAACATATCTCTAGGTTCTGAATAATGCCCTTTTAAAGTATTTACCTTCTCATAAAATTAAATTATTTTACATTTTTAAACAGAAATTACATTCTGGCTCAAAAAACAAGTATAAAATGGTATACAAGGGCCAGCCAGAATGCTTAGCAGATTAAAATGCCTACTTAGGCAGACTCAGGGACCGGGGATTAGATCTCAAGGGCTGCCCTGCCAGCCCCATCCCTGGGGCACACTGAGACAGTGATTGAGACTGGGCATGATAGCCTGCACCTGTAATCCCAGAGCGTGGGAGGCTGAAAACAGGAGGATCACTACGAGTCCAATCTACATAATGAGGCACTGTAAACCCTGTACTAAATACATTAAAAAGAAAATAAATAGATAAATAAATAAAATGGTATACAATAAAGTAGAAGTCACAGTTAGTACTTACCTGATGTTTACCTGTCTTCTAAGCCCCTCCTCTATGGAAATGGCTCTTCCTAGTCCCTTACATGTCTGTACAAGATTTCTTTTATGTTTACATAACACAATAAAAATATAGGTAGAGCTAATCCTTCAGCTTTAGCCTCAAAAAGTAAAATATTATATGCAATGCTCTTTTACTTTTTTTGTTTTAAAGGTAACAAAAATAAGGAAAAACAATAAAAATGGTACAAAATTTCAAAACAAGATGATAGGAAATTAGCAATAGTTGTTACATGGCACAGTGTCATGGATCTACTTCAAAGTAGATGCTCAGACTGCAGATATAGGCATGCGAAATAGACCGAACAATTAAGCATTAACTGTTCCTTTCGACAAACCAATAGAAATTAGTAGTGCAATTAACCTAGCTATCTTCTGTGTATATATAGGCCTTTTTTTCCTTCCTTCCTTCTTTCCTTCCTTCCTTCCTTCCTTCCTTCCTTCCTTCCTTCCTTCCTTCCTTCCTTTCTTCCTTCCTTTCTTCCCTCTCTTTCTTTCCTCCTTCCTTCTTTTCCTTCCTTCCTTCCTTTCTTTCCTCCTTCCTTCTTTTTTCTTTCCTCCTTTCTTTCTTTTTTTCTTCTTTCCTTCCTTCCCTTCTGTTTTCCTCTCTTTTTCTCTTTCTTTCTTCCTTCCTTCTTTTCTTTCTTTCCTTCTTTCTTTTTTCTTCTTTCCTTCCTTCCCTTTTGTTTTCCTTTCTCTTTCTCTCTATCTTTCTTTCTTTCCTTCTTCTTTTCTTCTTCCTTCCTTCCCTCCTTTCCCTCATCCCAGTGCTCTTTCCTTTTGAACAGCTACTTTCCTTTCACAGCATCTATTGCGCCTTTCAGATTTTGGTTTATCTTTCTATACAGCTACATAATACTTCTCACATAAAAACACTGCATCTTTTTCATGCAGCACTCAGTTGCTGGGCATTTCTCTTTTGCTTTTGTGTGTTTCTATTCTGCATGTGGTGGTGGTGGCGGCTTTGGGGATGGAATCTAGGACCTCATGGACACCAAGCATGCGTTCTTCAGAGCTGCATCTTAAATGCACTTGATAAGAAAAGCAGAAGTGTGTGTCTTCCCACAATGTAGAAAGGAGTAACTGATTTTTCTTCAGAGCTGCACAATGCTCTGATAAATGAGTCACTAACCTAATTGATTTAACAGTTCATATTATTTCTAAGCATTGTATATTACAAATAATACTATAGAAAAGAAACGTACCTATTTCATAAAACACACAAACAGTATATTCTTAATAGTCAGGTCTGCAAACTCCTAATTCTTCCACTGCTATCTTTCCTAAACTGTGGCAGAAATACTAGGAGGTTTAGCCTCCCATTTAAGAAAGTTAAAATATGTCAGAATACAAAAAGACACATTTATGTTAATAACGGTTAGGCAGCATGCTAAACAGAAATTGTTTAAATTTCTTTGGTGGCCAAAGAAAAATTCCCAGATTCTGCTACGTACCACTCTTGAGTACACAAATGGAAACTTTGTAAAATGTATAATCATAATGATGTAGTACGTTGTATGTATAATCTTTCGGTGGCAACGATACTTTCGCCATCCAGGAAGGGTAGTCCTGGCCTTCACTCCACACATGAGGGGCGAAGGCTTTGGCTGTGCCTGACCAAAGCCATACGTGCAGGGCCAGAAGCTAGCTCTTCACTTCCTAAATTCAATTCCTTGTTTACTTACTGTCCTGCCTCTGTATATATTTACTTACACGGAATATATATTATTACAAATACACATGATTTTAACTTTTATAAAAGGGATCTTAATGTTCTCTTTTTAAGTCCTTATAATTTCCTATGAAATATAGTAATTTTAATGAATTAACTTCAAACCAAAGTGTATAGTGTTTCAATTAATAACCTCTAATGATATTGCTAGTAAGAGCTATTTGTCATACAATATAGACTTCAGAATTGGTAGACCTGGATTTTCTTTTTCATTTATTTATTTATTTATTTATTCATAATTCTACTGATAAACAAACAGCAATGAGACAGTTTCAAATCAAATCACTAGGGCAGTTTCAATAACTAACACACTGCATACATTCTTCTTAGTGGTTAATTGCTGTACAAGATGCGGACTTGAGATCCTATTTACAAACGCCATT
>NW_004524578.1:32735867-32737350 GCF_000260255.1 Octodon degus
TTGAACCGTGGTCTCTGTGCTTTAGCTTAGTTTGTTCTAGGTAGGTGCTTTAGACCACTGAGCCATCTCACCAGCCCTAATTTTGTTATTTTATTCCTTAACTTTAACATTTTATTTCCAGTTGTGTATTTCGATCACTTTATACTGTAAATATCATTCTGAGAATCGTGAACTGCATTTTGTATTCATGTGCTCGAGATATGTAAATTTGCTGGTGATTTATGTAAAAATTATGCTAAAGAAATGAATAATAATTTCTGGAAAAGAGATTTGGTACAGGAAGTCCCCCAAAAGTCTACTGTCAGATGTCCTCTTCCCTCTTAAAAAAGGTGGTAAAGGACAAGGGCTGACATGTGAGTGGCACCAAATAGCAGCCATGCCAGGTTCAGCCACCTACTCTCAGTGTGGCCAGGAGAAGCAGGCGCCACTGAGGTGGAAAGACTGCGAAGCTGGGCCTGGTGCTTGTCACCCACACGGGCGCCTCCCCGGGCAGCTTCTCAAGGTCATTGCTTCCAGGGAGCACCTGCCTTTTCCCATTACCTGTCATTGTGGAAATAAATTTGCTCAGCTTGTTGTGGAACAAGGAGAGCCACAAATGCCTAGACAGGTAGCTGCCAGGGCAATTTCTTCGTGGGGTGCCACTGCAGACCCCACATTGCTTGACATTGGAGTCTTTTGCTCCAACTCTAACAAATGCATGTCTGAAACATACCTAGCTATCTGTGAGTCTTCATATCTCAGAACTTCAAGACAGATTATTGCATGGTATAATTAGAAAATGTATTCATTTGCTTGCAATAAGATGCAAAATAAGATTATATTCTTTAGGAAAAAGCAGTCTCTTACCAAATGCTTCTGTAGCGTTTTTTAAATCCACTCAGACTTAGTAGATATTGCCTGAAGCAAAAAAATTCTTTCATAGTGAGTATAGAGATTCACTCTAAGATTTCTGTTGTTAGAAGTAATGTTAACCTAACTAAATCATTGAATTACTCTGTAGTTTCACAGCTATTATTATTTACTTAGCTTTTTGCCTTATTTCTTCTTTTCAAATTTCACATCCAGTTCCTTAAAGCCCTTGACCAATATATTATTTATTTTTTATTTCCAATATATTATTTATGAAAATTTATATTTAACATCTTGTTCAATATATCATCCATTAAAATATTCATCATTTTGGAGGAAATTGTCATATATCACACATATCACCCCAATTATTCCTTTCAAACTGTGAAATAGAATCCTGTGAGGTACCTAAAACTCAAAAACATTAGGGAATTTCTCCAAACATGTAGCTAAGTGGGGCCAAAGCTGATTCTTGCATCTCTTAAACTGTAGATCCTTTGTCCCTGACTTGCATGCTGAGCTGGGCTGCTCTATGGAAAACAACTATCATGAGTTAATAAATCAAACATATATTATACCTGGTTGAACTCTCTCTCTCTCTCTCTCTCTCTCTCTCTCTCTCTCTCTCTCTCTC
>NW_004524578.1:32737450-32743620 GCF_000260255.1 Octodon degus
CTCTCTCTCTCTCTCTCTCTCTCTCTCTCTCTCTCTCTCTCTCTCGTTACACAGATCCCTGCTACATTTAAGTGTCCATTACTGCTTATTATTCTCCCATATGGAACACAGAAATTTGTTGTTTTCTGAATTTCTTTTTTTGTGAGTGTGGTGCCAGGGATCGAACTCAGAACTTTGCACTTACCAGGCAATCACTTATGCCACTGAGCTATATTCCCAGCCTTGACTTTTTGTTATTTTTCTTAGGTATTTCCTTCCATAAAAGTGTTTAATCAGAATACAGATACACTCAAATTTTTCAGTATTTTTTTTTTAAGTACAGGGTCTACTGGGTCTCAGTACATAGATCCAATTTGTAGTGCTTCTCCTGTTTTCAGCCTCCCAAGTGCTGGGATTACAGGTGCAGGCCACCACACCCAGTCTCAATCACCTTCTCAGTGTGCCCCCGGGGGCAGGGCCAGCACGACACACAAGGGATCGAACCTCGGCCATAGCACTCTGTCTAAGCAGGTGCTTTAGTCCGCTGAGCTATCTGGCCGGCCCTAGTATTAAATTTTAATACTGTCTACAACTTAGTAACTACTTAACAAATTGGATAATCTCTCCCAAGGGAGGGATCTGTACTCAACTGAGTGGAGCTCTGACACAAAATGAATCCTATAGGAAGCATCTCTCTTGTAGATCTCATTGGCTCACTCACATGTAAACTATAGGCTTTACTATGACATGCTACTCCTTGAACATGCAGCTAATAACGATTCTTCTCCCAAGAACTCTTTGAGATTAAAAATGTTTAAACTTTAAGAAAGACATCCAAAACATTAAAATATTCTCAGAACTAACCTTTCCTTTGGCTCCTGTCTGTCTCCCAGTCAGTCATCAAGGGGACTTCTTCTAAGCATTCATATGGTGTTCAATCAGCAAAGTTTGAGTTCTTAAGAGCTCCAGACCAGACTGTTGATTTGTATGTAGGAGTTAGTAAAACCTGGCTGGGAACTATTTAATTCAGCCTATTTTCTAGTCTTGTTCTTAGTACTGGAGAGAAACCAAGACCAATGTTTCCATCTAGTGAATGTAAAAATGATCTCTTAAGTATGTTTACCACTGCAAGGGTGAAGGTGAGGGCCCCAGAGGGCATTAACAGGAGGGATAAGGGAATAGTACGCGCCCAGTTCATCTCTTCATGTCTCACTTCAACTTATCCAACCTACAGCAACTTGACACCAGAAAGGGCTGAGCTGAGGTTATAGTTCATCTGCAAAAAACTTGCCTAGCCAGCTGCGGGGTTTGATCCTTAACACTGCACAAAAAAGAAAGTCTTGAGTTACTTTCACCAATAAGCAATTTGTGAGATTTTCCTTTGCGAATCTGGAAACTATCCCCTTTCTCTTCCTCTTGCTTCTCCTTGTATGTGTACCTTCTTTACTTGACTTTATTAGATAGTTACAAATTGAAAACTGTTTTATATCATTAGTGTGTGATAGCAGTTTCTGAATTGTTGCTGTTGGCTCTTATAGGAAACAGGAGTTCTATGCTCAACGTGAGAGAATGGATAGCTTTGTGGGAAGAGAAGAAAAGGTGCTCAGAGCCTCCCACTGCTAAAGCTCTTTGTGGGCTGTTGATCTGTGCTCCCTCAGTTTGACTTTGAAAAGAATTACTGCAGCAGCATGTGTAGTATTCTTGGATGATCTTGCCACTCTTATTTCTCCTTTGTGTGCATGCATTTATGTGTGTGTGTGTGCCCGTGCATGTGTGAGTGTGGCTATGGGCTTTCATTTTTAACTCCATCTGCTGAGGGGAGGGGGCTCTGTAAAGGAATCTGCTGTAAACTTCATTGCAGCAAGGACATAGAAGTAGGACTTATTCTACTAGGGGCTCTTATCTCACACCTTAAGCACAAGATTTCTAAAAAAAACTGGGCCAGGTTCTCTTTGTTCTCCATTATTTTAACGTAGCATGCTATTTCATGTTCCCATGCTGACCTACGTTATGTTCCTTCATAATGTGCCCCAGAAAGAAAAAGCCCCAATCCTGCTCAGTTTCTTCTTGAACTTAGCCTTTTTCAAGTTCCTAATCTGGGGTATGGCTAGCAAATTTTACCTTCATGTGGTTGCCCTACACAAGGGACTCCTCAGACGTTGAACTTAATGTACAGTGAGAGGACTCCAAGAGGTGCACCATGGGCACCTTACCTGCTCTAATGCCATAATGGGAACACTCAGAAAAGTCCATCTCTCTCTCTTTTACTTGTGTTTTTAAATTATTTTAATAAGTCCATCTCTTTTAACTGTACATGTCTGTGGTTGAATCTTATGAGCTACTCCAATTCTTGTTCTTTGCTTAATGCCTTTCTATTCATCTCTTCTGCTCTTCTAAGAAAAACCTGCACCTCAGTTTAAACACTACTCTCTTGAAAAGGTTGGTCCTGCAATATCCAACAGCATCCTTTGGTTTCCTTTATTATTATTTTTTTACACAATTTCCTCATCACTTTGATAAGCAATCTGCAATCTGCATGCCCTCTATTTTAAAATTCTGGTGTTTAATTTCACTGCGGAAAAGTCTGAGGCCAACCTGATTCTTTGCATTTGAAAATGATTTGCCTTTCTGTCTGAATTCCAAGAGAGATTTTTTTTTGTCCTTAAGGTTTGGAAACTTAGCCACAAAGTGTGTGCGTGTGTCAGTCACCCTGTCATCACAAGAGCTGATGCTCCGCAGGCTCTCAGGGACTTTCTGTGCCATACGCAGAGGTCAGGCTACTGCTTTTAACCTGGCAACGGGATGACAAGCCTGTCTACACATTCTAATCCAGTGAGATGAATCTATCTTCTGCTCAGAATGGTGCCTTGCGTCCTGAGCTTTCATTTGGATGCACTCTTCTCCAGAATGAATGATAGCTCCGACAGGCAGTCCTTCCTGGGAACCTGGATTCTGTTCATTTTCTAAGATCTCAGTGTTCTGAACCAAAGCCAGCCTGAGCAGCTGGTCTCCTCTCTCCCATCTGGGCATCATCTTCCCTTCCAGTACTATACTGGACCTGGGTTTTTTGTGTTTGTTTTGTTTTGTTAAAAAAGTAGGAGTTTAGCTTGCCTCCTGTGGCAACAAAGTGTTCTGTTTCTTCCCTTACCCACTATTTTTTAAAAGAATACAAAATAGTAATAAAAAAGCAGCACTAGAAATGATACAAAATTTCACTAAGCAAAGTAAAAGGAATTTAACAATGCTTGCTGTATTGCATGATGTTATCTTCAAATTAGTTGGTTATGTTACCAGATATGAATGTGAAAGTTGCTTGAAAAACAAAACAACAACACAAGCTTATAAGACATTAAAAAGAAAAAAATAACAAAAAACAGAAAAAAATTTGGCATTAACTGCTCCTTTCAAAAGACCAGCAGAAATTGGCAGTATAATTATCCAAACCATCCTGCGTATATACCTAAGTATATCTTTTTCCTTTCTTTCATTTGTCTTTTGCTTCATCCCAATTTTTCCTTCCCATTGAGCAAATTCTTTCCCTTTCACCATATCTATTGTACCTTTCTAATTTTATTTACTCTTTCACATTCTCACACTAGTGAGACAATATGGTGTTTGCACATATGAGTCTGATTTATTTCACTTACCAATAGTCTCTGGATGGATCCATTTATCCACAAAAGCCTGAAATTTATCTTTTTATGGCTGAATAATACTCCATTGTGTAAAAATACTATAACTTTTTTTTATTAATTCCTCAGTTAATGGACATTTAGGTTGCTTCCAAGATTTATCTATGACAAACTGAACTGCTATGAACATAGGTGCACATATGTCACTGTGGTACGATGATTTTAGTTCTTTTGGAAAAATACCTCAGAGGGCAATAGCAGACTTCAATGCAACCTCGATCCTAGCTTTTTGAGGAATCTCCACACTGATTTCCACAGTGGTTGCACCAGCCTGCACTCCTACCAACCATGGAGAAGGTTCCTTTTTCCCACAGCTCCTCCAACATTTGTTATTGGTTGACTTATTCATGACAGCCATTCTTTCTGGTGTAAGATGTTATGTCAGTGTTGTTTTAGTTTGCATCTCTTGAATGACCAATGATGCTGAACACTTTTTCATATATTTATTCACCATTTGTATCTCTTCATTTATGAAGTGTATATTCATCTCAGATGCCCACTTTTGGATTAGGTCTTTGAACTTTGGAGGCTTGATTTTTTAAAAAAATTCCTTATATGTTGTAGATAGGAGTCCTTTGTCTGAGGGACAGTCCACTATAATTTTTTTTCTCAACTCATGGGTTTTCTCTTTACTCTGTGGGTGATTTTTGACGTGCAGAAACATTTCGAGAAGATGAAATACCAATTGTTGATTCTTTGAAGTATTATTGTGCAGTTTGATTTTTGTTCATCCATTCTCTACCTACCCCTACGTCCTTAAGATTTCTACCTATTTTCACCTCCAGAAGATTTAGTGTTTCAGTTTTGATATTTAAATATTTAATCCATTTTGATTGTAGTTTTGTGGATGGTGATAGGCATGGGTCTATTTTTAGCTTTTGGTATGTAGAAAGCCAGTTTTTCCATTATCATTTATTAAAGAGCCTATCTTTCTTCCAGTGAACGGATTTGGGCCCTTGACCAAAAATAAGGTGGCTGAGTGTGTTTGTAGCTGTCTCTGCATCTTCTAATCTGTTTCATTGATCCCCAAGTCCATTTTTATGCCCATACTATGCTGATTTTATCACAGTAGCTTTATAGTATAATTTCAATCCAGGGATTGTGATGCCTCCTGCCTTGCCTTTGTTGCCCAGGATTGCTTTTGCTACTCTAGGTCTCTTCTGGTTCCAGTTGAATTTCAGAAATTTTTTTTCCTAGATCTGTGAGATATGCTAATGGCATTTTAATCAGGATTGTATTGAATATGCATAACAGTTTTGGGAGTATGGACATTTTCATAATGTTGGTTCTTCCTATTCAGGAACAAGGAATGTTGTTCCATTTTTTGTGATCTTTCTCAATCTTTTCTTCAGAGTACTATAATTTTCACTGAGAAATCATTTATCTTCTTTGTGAGATGGATTTCTAAGTATTTTATTTTTTTAGGTTTTATTCTGAAATGCATGATTTCCATAATTTCTCTCCCGGTATATTCATTGCGTACAGAAACGCTATTGATTTCTGAGTGTTGACTTTGTATTCTGCTATAATTCTGAATTTGGGCATTAAATCTACAAACCTCTTAGAGGTGTTTTTGGGTTATTCTATGCACAGTATCATGTCACCTGCAAATAATGATAATTTCACTTATTCCTTTCCACTGCTGCTATTTTGAGAAGTTTATGCAGGAAGTTATTTTATCTTGTAAAGTGGCTGCTAATGAATTTTGGATAATCTTTGTCTTGCCTACTTTGTTTTTATTATTTTTTGCTTATGAATTGTGGAAGGGCCTCCTAAAAGTCCCCTCCCTCAATACATAACACCAGCTAAATACTTCAATCATAGTCTAGAGATTTACATTTCCAAAAAGAAACAGAAATATACCCCTTCACAAGGCAGGCAGCAAAATGACAGAAAGAAAATAATATAGATGGAGTGTGCACTCTGAGCCTTAGTTCATGCCCTCTGGACTGTGCTGACTGTTCAAGGACACTCAGAAGATGAACTCCAGCCCCTCCCTACATCTTCTCCTCTGAAGAGTCTCATGGGTACAGTCAAGGTGTGCGGGAGCAGGCTGGGGACTGCTTGAAGAGCGCAACATCACCGAACTGGATAGGATTTGACTTCTGCTTACTGGCAAAGGGCCTGGGAGTAGTTCTAGTGGAAGTATTTATCAGTTGATCCTTGTGTACTTAGTAGGGAACAAACAGAATGCTCCATGGAGCAAGCACAGTGGAACTGACTAATAGTTTCATCTCCTAAGACAGAACAAGAGAAAGAGAAAGAAAGAAGGAGAATGAAGGAAAGAAACAAGGAAGAAAGAAAGGAAGGAAGGAGAAAGAGGGGGATGGAAGGGGAAGTAGGGATGGAGGGAAGAAAGAAGGGGAGAGAAAGAGGGAGGGAGGAAAGGAGAAGGGAAGAAAGAAAAGAGAGAGAGAAAGGGAGGGAGGAAGGAGTAAAGAATGAAAGAAGGAAGGAAAGAAAGAAGGAAGAGAAAGAGGAAGGAAGAAAAAGCGGGAA
>NW_004524578.1:32743720-32764253 GCF_000260255.1 Octodon degus
AAAGTAAAGCCTATACAGGAGAGTGAAAAAGAACAAGTTATCTGAACCCTAACCAGAGGAGAAGGCAAATTCTTTTGCTCAGAGCCTGTCATTTTACCATTTCAAGGTCTCCTGGACTTTCTTAGGTTCTTAGTTCCTGGCTTGGTACTAGTTTGACTGTCACAGTTGTTTCCCTTTAGACTCCACATTTTCTTTTGTTACTCACTTTAGCTCAGTGATAGTCCACACTTACCAACTAACTTATAGAGGAGAGTTTTCTTCCAGTGATGGGCACCGTGCTTAGAAGCAAGACTGTTGCTTTTCTTGATTATGAGAAGAGAAATTTCCATAAAACAAGTTTAGGGCAACATACCATGATTTTCCCTGTTGTAAGACAACTAACCTTCCTAGGGTTAAGGGGCTAAAGTTGATTTCCTTCTTTTTTTTATGAGCAGAATATATTTATTGAGGAAAAGAAAGCTCCTGTCTAAGAGAGGGACAGGAGGGGGGCCTGAGTGGGTTGTCCCCTAAAGTTGATTTCTTTTAAGCATCCTAAACATATATGGAAATAGTACTCCACAAATTGCCAGTACGTCCACTTTAGTGGCAATTGTGCAGCATCCTAGGCATGATCACTATAAAATAAGTAAATGGTTTTACAATGGTTGACTTGCCCTCAAAATGTGAAGTGTATTATGAGATAAATTTTAGGACACACCAAATTTAATCAAATTGCGTAACTCTGGAAATATGAACAGTATTCAGATGGAATTATAATTTGCTTAAGGCAGACTGATAAAGAAGTTCAGTAATCAAATATAAATGCATAAGGGTTTAACAATAACATATGAAAGTTCTTCCTGATTTACTTTCAATTTCTCTTATATAAGTCAAGTAAAAAAATAGCTAGAAAGATTGAACAAATGTACATGTTATGATTCTGTCTGCTCACTGGGAAGCTGCTGCTTTTCTTCATACAATCTGCTAAAATAATTTCCAAGCCAAGTCAAATAAAACTGTTTTAAAGAATGAGATTCCCAGAATATATGTGTGGCATCAAAGACTCCTTTGTCCTTGCCTTGACTAAAACTATTTCTGATATGATGGATTCATATGCTAAATACATCTCTTTGTGCATAAAGTTATTTTTTAAATTTTTAAAACAAAATGAAGTTGACTCCTGTAATTACTTTGACTATTGAAAGAATAAAATTATCCCTCAGGAGCAGAAATTCAGTTACCTGTTTTTATAGAAATATCTGGAAATGTCCCTTCCTTTTAGAGAAGGCATAATTGTGATCATGTGGCAAGGCTCAACAGCTTCTGGAACCATCTAAATCACTAAATAATTTACTTTTCCAGCATATAAGAGATACGGAAGAGAAAAGTTCCAAAGTTGCTGTATTTACCAACGAAAATAGCAAAGGAACGTTGTTCTCTTCTGTTTAAATTGTCACAAAAGAGCTAAGATTATACTTCATCGTATCTGGCCTACGGAAGGTGGAAAAAAATCATCTCCCACACCCAGTAGCAAATGATACCATCAAGAAAAGTAACCAAAGATGTGACAATTGGTTATAGAAAAAAAAATCTGAACCAAAAACCATATGGGGTTTTTCTTTCCCCCACAGAAGGAGCCTGCGCTGTAGAAGCATTTGTTTGTACTCGTGACAACAGCCGCATCTCTGCAGCTGGGTCCTGGACGCCGCTGGGGCTGCTGCGCCCTGCCCCTGGCAGCCAGCGAGCACGTGTTTTTCTAGGGGTGGCCATAGGTCCACTGAGGTCAAGAAGGGCACCTGACCACTCCCATCGCCTTTCTTGGTTTTCTTATAATTCCCAGCACAGTGAGATAGCTTCTCTGATTTTCAGGTATAATTTGTGTGGCAATAGATGGCCAGCGACTAAAAACAGAAAAACAACAAGCCCCCGCTAAAAATGCGGCAAAGCCGAGGAAGATTGCTGACATCCGAAGTATGCTGAAGTGTTTGTTCACCTCATGCTGGAGTAAAATGAGCTTCACTCTTACGAGATGGAAAAAAAAGCCTAGATTAAGGGAGTAGGAGTCCCTCTTAGTTCCTTCCTGGTTTGTTTTGTTTTGTTTTGTTTTGTTTTGTTTTGTTTTGTTTTTTGCGGAACCAGGGATTGAACTCAGGCCCTTGCGCTTGCCAGGGAAGCGCTTATTCCACTGAGCCATCTCCCCGGCCCCTTGTTTTGTTTTTTATGCAAACTGCCACTTTGAAGACGATGAGATGCGCCCCTGGACCCTCAGTCATTCAGGATCTAGATGGCGCTTCTCCAAGGACTTCTGTTGCTCTCTGTTCTCCAGACTTTTGCTTCAGGTTCATGTACAGTGGTTGAGAAAGCTCTGTCACTCTGTCTCTGTCCCTGTCTCTCTCTCTCTCTCTCTCTCTCTCTCTCTCTCTCTCTCTCTCTCTCTCTCTCTCTCAACATAACCATCCCTGGCTCCTCAGTCATATTCCAAAAAGTTGTTTTAAGCAGAAGAATAAGGCAAGTCTATGAAATACATTTCAATCATCCATGTTTCTATAAACTAAAGTTTAGACCTTATACGAGCTATTTAACCAGGCAGAAGCCCACTCTTCATAGGGAGGGGCTATTTGGGTTTTTTCTGAAGCCTCAAGTTCTTCTTCTTCATGGGGAAAAATTCAGGGTTCTCTGGCAAAGTGGTGTGTAGCCCATCTCTAGGTGCACTGCCAGCTTGCTACCTACCTGAAAGGCAATCTAGCTTTCTCCCTTACTGCTAAATGCCCCCTAAAGCTCCTCCTGTTTGGTGTTACCAGCTAAACCTAGCAAATAACATATCACCCTCATCACTCCAAATATCTGTTTCCCTCTTCATTTTCTGCTTTTTACCTTTTTCTCATCTCTTAACTTATAATTCATTTTCAAAACTTGTGGTTTTTTTTCCATTTCTTCCTCCATCACCATAAAGTAAAATCCATAGAAAATGTTTTCTGGAGATGCAATGACCAAATAGGTTGTTGAATTTTGTGCTACTTTCAAAAATACACACAGAGAGAATTACAAGTGTCAATATTACTTAGAAATATAAAAGCTGAAGTAGGGGCTGGGGAGTTAGCTCAGGGATCTAAGTGCCTGCCTGGCAAGTGCAACCTGAGTTCGAGTCCCAGTATTGCATATGGGGCCGACCCTGTACTTGGGAAGCTGAGATAGGAGGATCACAAGTCCGAGCTGCGTAGTGAGACCCTGCACCAAACAAATAAATTAATTAATTAATGATTTTTGCTTAATGCTAACGTAGGAAATACAAAAGTTGTTCTGCTGTGCTTCCTAAAATAAAGACAATGCTAATTCCCAACACTGTCCTCTATTTTGCAGAGAAATCTAATTCTCTGTGCAGGAGACCTATGAATGAGAGAATAGTTCTGTATCTCAAGATGCTTTCTGGCCTCCAGCTCCTGCTTCTAATTTGAGTGTGTTCAGGAGTTGCTTCCCTAGTGGCAAAAGCCTCAAGAAGGACTCCATGATTTTCTTTAGTTTTCATTGTAACCTATTTATTGCAGGTTTCAGGAGCGGAGGAGGTTACACTGCACTGAGGCTGAAAGCTTAGAATGGAACACTGGCAACTTGTGTTCTTCAAAGGCTGCTAAGTATTTTGCAGCTCAGCTTCCTGCCTCTCCCTGTAGTTTCTCTCTCCTTCCTTTTTCTCTTTGACACATCCTTCTCAATGGCACGGAAAAAATAAAACAATTTTCTCTTTGTTCTTTAGAGTGCTTGACCTGTCACTAACCACAACCCCCAAACTCAGCATTGCCTTCCTTGCCTAGAAGCAAAGTTTCATATTCAAAAGCCTCCTCCTTCGGGGGAGCACAGTAGGGATGGCTGGAGGGGAAGTGGTTGGATGCTGCTATTGATAGTCATTGTATTGCTAGCAACAAACTTATGATGAGCTGATATCACCAGGAGAATTTGGTGGATCCTTTTGTCAAATTGATATGACAGATTTATGCTTTGTCTACTTTTCAGTTCCTAATAATGAGCTTTTTTTTTTTTTTTTTGGTGGCCTGAAGATTCCTTGAGGCCATTTCTGGTTTCCTGTGAGAAACGCGGTTCGAACCAGAGCATCTTGAGCGGGACTGCTTTGTTTCTTTCAGTCCCTAATAATGAGAGACTTTTTAAAAATAAGAATATTGAAAAGTGACTTTCTTCTACTAGACCTGGTATTTGAAATATTTCATGTTCTTTTCAGGATTTAAATATAAGAATGATGCCCCAGACAACCAATGGGCATCTCTTACAGGTTTTCCTAACCGTTGCAAAAATTAAATGGGTCTCTGAGGACAAAGCAGTCCAAACAGATAGAAATTCTCACCAACAGTGCCTGTGTGATATTCAGAAGAAAAGATATCAAAATTGATCCTCAGTCTTTCAAACTCTGTCCAACTTTGAGAAGCCCAGGAATATCCCCAAAGTTCCTAGTTGAGAACATCTGGGTGGGTGGGTTACAGATGCGGGAATCATTAAGCGAGCTGTATCAGGTGATTCCAGCCCAGGTCATTCCGGGATCACAGAAGCGCTGCAGCCTGTGAGAACTACACAGCAAAAGGAAGATGGTGAGGGGCAACAAGGGGAAGGGCTTCTAAACCGTAGTACTCCTTTCCATGAAAAGGAAGCGACAAGAGGACACTGAAGCCGGGGACTAGAAGTTAAAGTTTGTATCATAACATGCAAATGAGTACGTAATCTATTTAAGCAAATACCCAGTGCCTTGTTCTCAGCCTTACACATTTGCGTAGTGAGAGAAAGTGCAAAGGTGCTATTCAAATCCTTGGCATGGGGGTAGCACAGCCCTGGCCACGGTGCCAGCTGAACACCAGAATCCTGAAAGCCCTTTTCTGCCACAGGCACTAACTATTTAATTGTGAGATCCCAAAGCCATCTGGGAGGCCCTGAGAAGGTATACGGGGCCCTTCACAGGCTGCAGCTGTTGCATTGTTTTAACAGTTGGCCATTGAAATATACCTGTCAGCCCCAAGAGTGGAGTCAAGTTAAACCCACAAACACCTTAAGCAAGGACCCTGGCCACAATCTCCCAGCTGGTCTGTCCCCCCACTGCCCCCCGCCCTTTCTGTTTCCTATTCCCTTTTGTTTTTCTTTTCTTTTCCCACCTTTCATGGCCTTGATATTTATTCCACACAGTGCTTTTCATCTGATCCATATAATTGCTGAGCATTAAGTTAAAAACATTTAGAACACTGATGGTATTCAAAGCAATGAGAAAATGGAACTGCTAGGGCAAGTGGAGTTTGAAACTATGAGTAACTTCCTATCCCCAGAGAACTGCTGTTCTCTTAATAGAGGCCATAATGTATGGGAGATTTTCTAGGTAGCTCATCATTGGGTAACAATATTTATTTTATTCTTCAATGGATTTTAGTGTAGTAAATATCTAATTTTAAAGTAGGCCTATGTTCATGCAGTAGTTAAAAGAAATTAGGCCAAAGCAAAATAAAACAGGCAGTTCTCCCAAAATGCAGCATGCTTTTCTTTTATAAAGCTTTTTTCATTGGTCTTGAAGATATGCAAGTTCAAAGTAAAGCAATTCAGTCATGATGCTATGGATAGATCCCTGTGTTTGTAAGCTTCATGATAAAAAGAGAAGATAGAAGTGGCACTGATTTTAAAAATGCCTTTTTTCTTATATTTTAAAAAGAATAAAAAAATTAAAAATGTCACAGAATTTTAAAACAAGATGATAGGAAATCAACAATGGTCGCCATATCACACATTGTTATCTTTAAAGCAGTTGTGCTTGTCTCTGGTTTTTTGTAAGCTTGCTGTGAAGTTGGTAGGGGAACCGGCAGGCAGCTTTCTGAACACGTAGTGACATGTAAGAGTGAAAAGTATTCTAGGGGCTGGTGAGATGGCTCAGTGGTCTAAAGCACCTACTTAGAACAAGCTTAGCAAAGCACAGCGACCGCGGTTCAATCCCCCAGCACCACATGCCAGCCAGCCCTGCCCCCTGGTGGGCTGAGCTGGCCACACACACACACACACACACACACACACACATGAATAAATAAAATTTAAAAAAAAAAGTATTCTAAAGACGGGAGCACTTCTTACCTAAAAACACTGCACATCTCACTAGCATTTTTTATGAGGGAAAGTTAAGGCCAGGTGTTTTGTTGCTACAGAGACTCAAGTGCCAATACAGGCAGTGTGACTAGGAGGGACTCTACCGAAGGTCCGTTACCCCCTTAGAGCTCAGTTCCCTCATCTATTAAAGAAATACTAAGTCCCTATTTTAGTGGAGTTCCTAAGTGGAATTCATAAGTGTTTATGCTGCTATGATGCTTAAAAGGCTCTGTAGGAAAAATACTTGGCACAGTTCCTGGCATGTCCGAAAGATGCAGCTTATTAGGAGTAAGTGAATTGCATGTTTTAAAGAGAGAAAGGTAGATACAGCTCAAATAGAGACCTCCACTGAAAAATAGGTGAGTAATCAATGGCAGCCATCAACAGCTGCCTTCAGTGCCAGTCAGAAAAACACTGTGCAGTTGTCTCAGCTATTAGAGTACTTTTTCTTTTGCTTAAACACAACTTCAAAGACGTTCATTGTCACAACTTGATCCTCTTTTCATGAGTGGTACCTTCTGGCCTTGCTGCAGTGTAAATCTGTTTCCTTAAGTATCAGTTCTTCTATCTGTGGGTGGCATGGTTCTCCTTTCTTGACGTTGCCTCTTTGGTGCTTGCACAGTCTTGGCTTTATGCACCTGCTTGCAGGGGGAGATGCGCGCACTGTAGAGTGTCTGCTGTTTCTGTTGGTGCAGCTGGACTGGGAAGGGGGACAGCCACAGCGCAGTGAGGCAGGCGAGGCTGAGTGTGCTGTGGAGGACACACTGTCGCGGTCAGTCCAACGCGCACACCGCTCCTTCCCCCTGGAGAAGGTCGCTCCAGACAGCTTCCCCTGCACAACGTCTCAGTCAATGTACTTAATGTCTCTGTAATGTAGAAGGCACGGGGGCCCTATTAGCTCTGCTTCATTCCCCTCATTCCCTGTTTAGCCTGCTCCTGCTCCACAACTCTCCAGCTCTGAGTGAGGCGCATCCTTGGAGTGGCTCCCCGTTTCCTAGCCCTCCCTCTTGTGTGCTGTTTAGCGTACGCTTCCTTTGTGATCTGATATTTCTTCACATCTGCCTTTTACCAATTCTGCACACTTTCTGGCCCACTTTGGCTTTACTTGCTTGTTTTCCAAGCTGATTTTTAAAAAATCAGTCACATTTTTCTACACTTTCTAGAGATTGGGAGTGAGCAGAGCTTGCGATAGCATTGCAGCTCAGCTGAGAACTTTAAAGTGGGTGTCTAAGGAAGAAGACATTAGTGGGACATTTAGTTGTGAGAAAGCATCCACAGCAGAAGAATATTCCATGATTTCTCTTAAGGGAATCACCTAAGGTTTTGATTGGCAAACAAGAAAAGGAAACATTCAACCATCGGCAATTATCAATAGGGTAAATTTGCTGATACAAAATTTGCACCTCATAACTTGAGGTGTAAATAAATAATACAAGCATAAATAAATACAAGCATCTGAAAGATATTGTTTGTCTGGAGTGTTCCCTGGCAGTATATTATCTGAAAAACAATTGCTTAGCGTGATCAGGTCCCTCTGTACCCCCTAGAGCTTGATAAGCTCTAAAGAGAGAGCTTCAAGAAATGTGTCCATTCAAGTACCATGTATTTAATTACTTAGAATTTTAAAAGTTAGCCTCCAGAGAAGGATTTCACTGAGATTCCTGATTTAAGGTGTAAATCC
This sequence comes from Octodon degus, assembly GCF_000260255.1. Taxonomy (NCBI): domain Eukaryota; kingdom Metazoa; phylum Chordata; class Mammalia; order Rodentia; family Octodontidae; genus Octodon; species Octodon degus. Next base: position 32,751,501 of record NW_004524578.1, read on the forward strand.
TGTCAGAATTTTATAAGCTGGAATCAAAGTTCACTAAATCTAGGTCTAAATTGGTTTTACTTAAGGTACTTCATATGTAAAAGAAAGACAAATATATATACTGATGTTGAAAAACATCTATGAAATACAGCAATTAATATTTGATAAGAGATCTAATTTCTGTAAAATCTTTTAAGTAGGTAGAACAGATTACTTATCTTGCTTTGAGACAGTCCTGTCTCTAAAACATACATCAAAAAAGCATCTATTGCACTATTAAATATTGTGGGAAAAGTGACTCATGAAGAAATATGAACACATACTGAAGATTTCTTTGTCAATCCAGCACACCGATGGTGTGAGCAGTATCTTGATTCAGCAACAGTAACAAAAACTATTCAAGTAAAAATCCATTTGTTAATAGCAAGAACTCATTTAGTAGCATATTCTGAAACTATGAAACTATCCCTACCTCTAGATAGGCTAATCTAATGTGAAAATCCTTAGAGAATTTTCTTGAAAAGGTGCAGAGTTAGGCTTTTTATAGTCCGTGAGTGTTACTTAAAATAACACACTAAACCTTGCTTTATTATTATTTAAAGCTTTTGCCATCTTATTCTAAGCACAATGTTGCGAAGAGTTTCAGAGTTCATTAATAAGTTGGTTGAGTTAATAATTCATGTCAAAACTTTGACCACTGTCTGCTTTAAATAATTCTTGTTTTGTTTTGTTTTTAATGTATTTGTTACAGGGTCTCACTATGCAGCTCAGACTCATAGTGATCCTCCTGTTTTCAGCCTCCCCAGCGCTGGGATTACAGGGGGATGCCATCATGCCTGGACTTGGTCCAGGCTCAGTGTGTCCAGGGAGCACAGGTAGGGCCTGTTCAGCCTGTAGTCCTGGGAATCAATGGAGCCCAGGGTTGTGCTTGCCTAAGCAGGCTCTTAATCAGCTGAGATATCTTGCTGGCCCTGCTTTAAATAATTCTTATAAAAACTATAATCACATTTTATAATATGGTAATAAAATAAACAGAAAATTGGTTTTTAACAATGTACAGTTCTTTTAAAATTAAAATTTATCTTTCTTATAAAATATTAAATAATTATGGGCTTCCATTAAAATAAATTGTTATTATTTCAAAATGTCTTACCCTATCCCTGCTATAAAACGTTCTTCCTACCCATCTTTCCTCAAAATAGCATTTCTCCTCATATGGTGTGTGGACCATCTTCCCCAGAATGGGATTAAGTATTTTTTTTAAAACTAAGTTCCTGCTTCAATCCCATTTCTACCAGAGCCCCTATCTTGATTCAGAGAGTCTTACTTTGAGCCTTACAGGTCTCCATTTTTAATAATTTGTGTAGGACATTCTTATTTAATTCTAATTCACCCTTCTTTAAGTAGCAAGTCCTTTTTTTATTTTTTATGAAGTCAAGATGAGTTCGATAGGAGTTTAGAAATACGTCTTCCTTAGATGTACCTTGGACAGAGTAGGAACAGAAAGGTAGTGAAATCAACCAAAAGGACGTCTTGGAGCAAGCAGTTAGTAGACATCATGCAGCGTCGTGTGGACCCTGGGCTAACTGTCAGTGCCAGCAGAGCTGGAGGTTAGCAGCTTGCATGTGTGGAAGCCAGAGAAGCCTCCTGGACAGCGTGCTTCCCTGCCTAGTGCCAGGAGTCCCACCAGTGCCCCTGTGCAAGCACACATCCTTCAGAGATACCCAACAGGCCCAGGGTGTATGTTCTGCTTGCTTTGATTGCAGCCAAAAAGGTGCTTCTCGCAACCACTCCTGCACAAGGACTTGAACATCTAGCAGAAGCAGGGACGCTGCAGACAAGCTTTGTCAGCCGAGTTTGCTTCAAGGTACACCTGCATTCCTCTTTGTTTCCTTTATCCCAGGAAAGTAATTCTGACCTGAAGAATTTTGAAGACAATACAATGTTTCTGAAACAACTGAAAGAAATCAATAATAACACCAAACAGGAAAAAAATAAAAATAAAATCAGTACAAAGCTGGGTAGAGTAGAAAGTAGTGGCATGGAGAGACTTCTGTCGCGTACTCCTCTGATGGTAGCCAGGCATTTTATCAAATATTTGACATTGCCCACATGCCACAAACACTGAGCCTTAAATTAGGCCTTGTTGTCTTTAGTCCAGTTGGGGCTGTGATGAAGCACTTTGCAAGGAATGTGATGGTGCTAAGCTAAGCTCACCTTTCTTTTCTTTTTTCTTTTTCTTTCTTTCTTTCTTTCTTTCTTTTTTTTTTTTTTTTTTGTATTTTAGGGAATGGTCTACAGGGTCTCACTACTAGATCACACTCATAGTGATCTGCCTGTTTATAGCCCCCCAAGAGCTAGGATTACAGCGAAAGCCACCACACCCAGTCTTGTCTCAGCATACCCTCCAGGAGTGGGGCCGGCACCACAGGCCTGGGGATCAAAGCCCTGGCATGGGCGCTTGCTTGCAGGTGCTTTAATCTGCTGAGCAATTTGGCCAGCCCTGAAAGCTCACCTTTCTCACCTTATACCTGCACAGGTTACAGGTAAACCCAGTTAAAGACATATATGCGACATGCATCATTTTCCAGGACTTTAATTAGTACTTTATGATAACCAAAGATAGACATCAGGTCTAAATAAAATCTTTTATTTTTATTGCTCAGAAGCACCACTAGCAGGAATCCCCAAGATTTTTTTGGTACTTAGGATCAAACACCAGGGAGCTTTATCGCTGAGCTATGTCACTAGTCCCTTTTTATTCTTTATTTTGAGACAGGGCCTTACTAAGCCACACATGCAGGATTTAAATTAAATTTGTAGTCCTGCTGCCCCAGCCTCTCAAAGTACTAGGATTTAAATTAAATTTGCATATGCCACCACACCCAGCTGCTTTCTCAAATCTTAGTATAACTACATGGCAGTAGTATATGATATATAACCACATACACTCATACACACATGAATTCATGGAACTTGTACATCCAATCCACATTACATTCACACCAGCATTATTTGAAGAATAACAAAAAAGCAAATACAGTTTTAATGAAAATAAAAGGATTAAAAGAAGTGGAAGGTTGTATTGGGCGGGTAATAGGAGCTAAGCTTTATAAGCCAAGTGAAGAACTTGGGGTCTTAGCCTAACTATAAGGAGCTAATCAGACTCTGTGAGAAAAATTGTCCTAGTATCAGTAAATTATTTAGGGGACCAGTTTCTGATTTCAGTGATGCAAGATTAGTCAAGCTAGAAGTCTGCTGTATGATATTTTGCCTGTTGTTAGCAAAACTGTTCCATGCACTTAATGTCAAAAGGGTAGATTTCATGGTAAATATTCTTTCACAATAAAAACAAACAAACCAACATAGTAAGTTGAGACCAAAATGCATAATCCAAGCAAGAGTCTGGGCTAGGGAGGTGTCAATAGGGATGGGGGGAGGGTGGATTTGAGTGACACTTAGATTAGAAAGTGATGGTTGTGTGGTGCGAAAGAGATTCCCAAGATTTCGTTTGAGTAATTAGATGATCATTGCTTTGGGAGAATAAACAGGATTCTGGAGAGGAGCACAATTTTTATCTTGAATCTATTCAACTTTGGGTCTTTGAAACTCCCTTAAAACGTTCAATAGGTAGGAAGTGAGAGGGTGAGGAGCTCGGAGGAGTATCGGTTTTCCCTGCATCGTTGGTAGGCTAGGCTACCTTGTGGCACCCAACACTTTTCTGAGTTTGGAAGGCTAGGCTACCTTGTGGCACCCAACACTTTTCTGAGTTTTTCCTTTTCAGTCTTCCTGATAGACCATTATCTAGATCTGTTTGCTCTGTCCCATAGGACAGTCACAAGGCCCAATGCCTGCTTAAATTTAAATTAACTGAACAAAATTTAAAATTCAATTCCTCAGTTACATTAACCACAGTGCAAATGTTCAACAGCAGCGCATGGTGGTGGCTGTGGTGCAGACAAGCACTGGCACCGAGCATTTTCTTCATCCCAGGACATCCTATTGGATACCGCTGACATAATGACTTCCTGTTACTTTCATTTCTACAACACTGAGTGTGCATTTCTCAAAGATTGTATGAATTATTTTTATAAAGTTTTAGTAATTTTTTGTAATGAAACCCCTGCGCTCTGTGAAGTCCACAGAAGCAAAGGCCCTGCCCTCCTCACCCCCAGGCTTCTCTTGAGGCAGCAAAGCCACTGTGCACTTTGTGCTTGGCAAGCACCCTTTGAACAAATCTGTGACTGATGCATGAGCCAAAGCCTAAAAATTTGTTCCAGAAATAAATTTTTAAAATTGCTTAAAGGATGTCTTAGATTAGAGTAACAAAATTGTTACTAAAAATTTAAACTGGAGGGTAAGCTAGACTAATTATGATACAGCTTCAGCTGAAGGGTTATTAATCATGAAAGTATATTACAGTAGAATCAGGAAAGGTAGGAACTAAGAGGTACCCTCTTACAGTGTATTCTGTCCCTCTGCTACTCTGTTTTAGCTAGACCAGCATTTGCCTTGAACCGCTCTGTGGAGATATGTTGGTAACATGTGTGGCTGTCCCATCCCTGCTTCCCTCGTAGATGTGCTCTGCCCCTAAAGAACCAGGATAACTGCCCATAGTGATGGCGAGGGATCCACGCGATGGTCTTCCGGGACCTGGTCCTTCTCCCAGTAGGGATGAGCCTGCAGTCCCAGCCAACACTCAACTGCACACACTCATCAGAACACTACCTTAGCAGATCCCTCATAACATTCAAGGAGGGGAAAGATGGAACAGGGACTTAGGAGTTGGTGAAGAGTACTGAAGGAGGGAAGGCTCTAAAGGTAGCACGTGACAAGGCAGGAAGAACTTAAATCTAAATACCCCTCCTCTCATTTTCTCAGCAGCACTATCGTCTGGTGTTATTTACCCATTTACAAAGAAGGAGAAAGCAAATTGTAGATGAGGAATAATTATTTTGGAGGTGGCAAACTATTGCAAATAGCAAAGTTATATTTAGCAAGAAATATTTATTAAGGACTGACCATGAGCTAGGTATTGTGTGAGGCTTTAAGACTTCAACTGAGATAGGACAGACAGACCTCTATTCTCTGTAACTGTACCCTCTAGTAAGAGTCATACAAAAATGGGACAGTATGTAAACTACTCTATGATAAGTGCTACTAAAGCAGAGTACAAGATGCTGGGTGTTAAAGAAACTCTCATAGCCCTAGAGAGATGAGGCTGAGAGAAGGGAAGAGACACACACATGTTTATTCATTCCCTGGCTCCTAGAAATGCAAACGATCACTTCTTTCATTCTTTCCTGCTCTACCCCACATTCCTTGATCTGCTATTCAGCTACTTGGGACACAGGATCCAGTAGTCAAATGAGCAAGATTTGGAGGCAGGCTGTCTGGGTTCAAATTCCAGCTTTGCAAAAGCAGCTGACAGAATGGGACAAGTTATGACGCGCATGTTTCTTCACCCAGTAATGAGAATAGCAGTGCTTCTCTATGACCTGCACCTGAGAAGACTCTATAAAGGTCATCTGTTATTATTACAGGATAAAAACAACTCCTGCCAGCTATATGAGAACAGTAGTTACTCTATATTCACATGTGACACTGCTTAGGAAGGATTCTGTCTCCCATTCTGCTGAGGTCCAAGGATAAGTTTTAAACTTTGCACATTTTCTGTGTATTCTACAAGATGACATGTAAATAAATGAAGGATTTCTCTTTTTTATGTATTTAGTACAGGGTCTACAGGGTCTCACTAATAGACTGGACTCGGGAAGTGATTCTCCTGTTTTCAGCCTCCCAAGCTCTGGGATTACAGGCACGTGCCACCACTCCCAGTCTCAATGAAGACTCAGCCCACCCAGGGGTGGGGGCAGCTGGCATGGCACTCCAGAGATTAAACCCCGGCCACTGCCCTCTGCCTAAGCAGGTGCTTTAGTCCACTGAACTATCTGACCCTCAAGGATTTCTTAAGATGAGAAAATTACCAGGGATCTATAAAAAAACTATTGCATATTTTTATTTTTTTATGAGAATATATTTATTGAGAGAAAGAAAGCTCCTGTCCCAAGAGAGGGACAGGAGGGGGGCCCAAGTGGGTAGTTCCCCCTGGCATATTTTTAAAGTGTTTCTTTTTTGTGGTGGAGGTTGGTATTGGCAATCTAATCCACACCCTTGTGTAAGCTAAGTCCTTTACTACTGAGCTACACCCACAGTGTAATGATTTGGAGGTGGCAAACTATTACAAATAGCAAAGTTATATTTAGCAAGAAATATTTATTAAGGACCGACCATGAGCTAGGTATTGTGTGAGGCTTTAAGATGGTCTTCCGGGACCTGGTCCTTCTCCCAGTAGGGGAGATAGCTCGGCAGTAGCTTGGTGGTCTAAGTGCCTGTCTGGCAAGCACAAGGACCCAGATTTGATCCCCAGTACCACATGAAGTGCGGGCCCTGCACTGTGCTGGTCACTGAAACTGGGAGTGGTGGCATACGCCTGTAATCCCAGTGCCAGGGAGGCTGAGACAGGAGGATCACTGTGAGCCCGAGCTGTGTAACAAGACCCTGTACCAAATAAATCTTTAAAAAAGAAAATAAAGACATGAGGAATGAAACCTGTTTTGATGCAGCTAATCGTAATTTCCTTAGGCAACACTTCTTCTCCAGATTTTCAAGTGAACTTCAGTTGTTAGCAGAAATATTGCAGCAGGATTTCTCTCTCTGCTCTGTTTTTAACGTTGGTACAGTTTAAAGACTCAAGCATTGTTCATATTTTCTACTTTATTTGGATATTCTACCAAGACTTTTCTTCTCCCCTCACATTATATAAAAATTTATTGATTCTCCCCATTTTGAAATAAAGATATTGAAGTTCAGGGACTGGGTAGTTTGCCCTGTTATGCAACTAGTAATAAATACAGTAAAAACTAAACCCTAGGCATTTTGACTATGAAGTCTGAACTTGGGCTATGACGTTTGAACCTTATAAAACGTTAAGCTGCTTGAAACACTATATAATATATCATACACACTTGATAAATGTGAATTCTTATCTTGGTGCTTCCCATCTACTAAGACTTCTGCAGAAGCATTTATGTGCAAACTTGTTTCAGGGGAAAGGAATTCAAATATGCTTTGGAGATCCTGAGATAGCCAAAGTTACATTAGCTTTTTATTGTAAGCTCTTTTAGATACTGACAACTACTATGAATATTAAAGAGGAAGCACAGTTTGCGACCATTTCCAAATCACATTTGACCACAGAACACTACTGTCTCTCTCCCTTTCTCTGTTTCCCTCTCTCAAAATATCTCAAGAGGACCAGTTTCCCCAGGAACTAACCTTGGCGGAAATGGTACATGAGATAAACTGAGTAATGGATAACACTGAGCAATTTAAATCTACTAGGGAAAAATGCTTTGTGTTTGCTAGGAAAGATTACCTTCAAGAGCAGAAATAGCATAAGAAGGAACTTGAAGTCTGTTTTCTAAATCTTAATTTGCTTGAGATGGGGAAGCTGAGCAAGAACAAGTCTGCAAAATCCGTCACTGGTGAAGTGGGAAGTGGGTGCTCTTGCAGCGTCTAGCAGCTTCAGCAACTTTGTTGTTCAGAGCCAGAATGGCAGGCTGGCTTACCTCCTAAAGTTCACACACATGCACTTACAGCCTCAAGGACACGAGCCACAGAATGAGCATCATGTATTTTTCTGGATCCCTTTTTATATAAAAAGCCGAAGGTCAAACCTGGATGAAAAGTAACTGCAAAGTTTGAAAACCTTACCGGACAAAAACCAGTTTTGCATTCTCAATGCCTCCCTAACTCTATGACCATAGTTTTAGCACTGTAAGTCATAAAAAGAAAAATCAAATAAACCTGCAGCTATTAAACTTGTCAGTGCAAGTTTAGTATCAGGAGATTCTGTTCTGGGCCCAAATGCATAGACTTCTGGAGATGGTTAAATGAGACACCACCAAGGTACCTTCCAGCAGGAAATGTCTACAAATTGAAAGGAACAGGTGGGTTAGAGACCTCTTAGGTGTGTCCACTTCATCAAAGAAATGGAGGACTCTGGGTAGCAGGAATACTAATGGCAGCAACAAAACAATTAACTGTGGAGGTTAGCCACAGCCCTCAGGAAACCAGACGGGCCTCTAACCTCCAGCAGGGCCACCTGTAATGCTACTAAATTTGAGATAGTCTGAAAGAGCAAGTGTAGAGCGTGAATGCCTGAAAATAACGACAGCCACAGAAAGCAACATTTCACCTTCCCTTGCCAGGACAGATGTGTCTGAGACAGGCTACATCTTTCAGAGGCAGAAATACTGTGTACAACAGAACCAAGACCACCGCCTCCCTTCCACTGGCATGTAAAGCTGGACTAAAACTAGCTCAGCCTCTGGAAATGAGACTGGCCTCTTGCCTTTCTGTTTCCCCTCTGGCCTCTCAAGGTGAGACTTAGTTGAGGTTTTGCCTCTGCATTTTTTTCAGCAGCCTACACTATCTTGATTAAAACAGGCTTGACAAAGCAAACCAAAAGACAGTACCTGAAAGGGCTTGAATTAGACACTCAGGAAGTTGTGCTATTTTGTTTTACTTCTTAACTTTAATGAGAAGCCTCATTTCTGAAAGACATTGATGTTCCAACTTTTTTTCTGTCCCAGATTTATTTCTCTGAGAGATAAAATTTTTTGATTCTTTAAAGTTGGGTACTTTCAAAGTAAAGCATTCATGGTAATGGCTGCCAAAAGCAGCCTGAGCACCCATAGCTGCAGGTTCTCAAATGTTTTACTTCAAGGTCTAGGTTTGCACTTGTTTATCATGCTGACCACATCAGTGGCAGGGTGCTTCGCTAAACGGTTTTCTGTTAGGCAGATACAGAAATGTCTTGGGACTCTTTGTAGACAAAGAATGTTGATCTCTGTAGCAAAGATGCTGTTTGAAGAAGCATGCTCTTCTTTCCCCTAGACCACATAATACCTCTAGATTTCATCCTAAAGGTTCAGTCTTCTGAGATGCCACTCTTGACTCTGAGCTCTCCTCTCCATTTCAGGAATTGTAGGCTTTCTGACCTGTTGGCAATAAAAAGCCAGCAGGACTCACTACTCATTGGGACATCCAAAAGCAACCCTTTGCACCCTCTCCTCACACAATAATTCCAAATGTATTCTTGCAAACAGATACTTCCCTATCTCCTGGTGGAACCACTAGAGATGAATTCTGAGATTCCTTTCTGACCAAGGTTCTTGAAGATCTGGCCAAGAACAACAGTGGACAATTAGGAGCCTCTAGACTAACCACTCTTAAAAACATCCTACACAAGAACTCTGCATATGAAAGTCACATGAATAGTTGAGTCCAATATGAAATTTCTTTTATGTATTTTTATAGATGCTTTTCTAATTTATATAAGATGAGAAATTTTTTTGCTGTAAAATACAAAAAAGTCCCCAGATAATTACAGCCATCAGACACCTACACACTCTAGTTCCCATGCATCATTCTCATTTGAGAATAGAGTCAAAGCGACTCAACTCTGCTCACTACTTATGTCAGGGTCATCAAGCCATCAACAAGTGTCTTCTCCAAGCCTTGCCTAACTGATATGTACTGCACTTGTTCTTGTCACACCCCTACCCTCACCAGATTGGCCCCTCCGGAATTTTCTTGGATTCTCCATAAAGAAGGATATATTCCAATCCAATGTCTTCCTGAACCAACCCACTTCTGTGCTGTCTTCCCCATTGGTGACTGCTTCTCCTTCTCCCAGAGGAAAGGTTTGACTAGTAACAAGTCCTCTCCTTCTCAGGAAATTAATGATCAATTTTACTGATCTCCTAGAATCATATCAGTGCGAGCGAGCACATGCGTGTGTGCATGTGTGTGTGCGTGCACACACACACACACACACAAACGTACAGCTGAAACTATTAGAAAATTTCAAAGTGTTCCATAAAAAAACTGGAGAACTGTGTAGGGAAAATATACTTGCCCTTTAGTCTACTAGTTATTTATATCCTATTTTTGTTGGTCTCTTCTCAGCTTCTTCCACCAATGAGATGCTGAAAAACTTACAAAAAAAGATGTTTAGCTTGACTCTTTCCATAGTTTCCATAGTTTCAACACAAATGAGAGAGAGAGAGAGAGAGAGAGAGAGAGAGAGAGAGAGAGAGAGAGAGAAGTAGTTTTGGTTTTATGGCACGGTAGATAGAACTTCACACTTACATAAGCAAAGCAGAGTTTTCCTGCTGGATCTTATAACCTTATGCTTTGTGTCTTTTAGTGAATCATTAAACTTACCTGAACCTTGGATTTCTTATCTTTGGAAAGAGTTAAGAATGTTTTTAGGAGTTATCCTGTGCTGTGTAATCCCTAAGCCTAAATGATCTACTCTTCATCTTTTTTTTTTTTTTTTTTTTTTTCGGAACCGGTGATTGAACTCAGGCCCTTGTGCTTGCCAGGGAAGTGCTTATTCCACTGAGCCATCTCCCCGGCCCCTGTTGATCTACTCTTGTATTTCAAAGCCCAATGCAGAATGATAGCTTCACAAAGAACCCACAGGTTTGTTTATTCTGAACTCTATGGAAAGCACTAGAACAGTAAACCCATAAGAACTTTCAACCCTAGGGTTTTATCCTGTTTTGGGAAAAAAGATTCAAAGTCCCTAGTCATTTGCTTCATAAATGGTACAGGATAGAAGATCAAAAAAGGATTCTATTCCCTTCTACATAGGAAAGTGGTGTCACTTTGTCTTTCTTGCCCTAATTTTTATTTACTTATTTGTTTTTGTGCCGGGGATCAGGACCTTGCACTTGCCAGGCAGGTACTTGTGCTGCTGAGCTATCTCCCCAGCCTTTGCTTGCCCCTATTATTGAATCTACCATCTCCGAAGGTGTTTTCTGATCCTCCCCGCTGCCTTCCTCTTCTTTCACTCTTACTTGTCTCTTCCTCATCTGTACAATTATTGAGTGTTCACGCCGTGGTATCCTGATGGAGCTTTTCCCTCCTCGTGCCCCTAAGTTCTCTTGCCCTGGTGCTGCTTGGCTCATAGAGCTTTGGCTCTTGCAGAAAGAGGAAGCAGTGAAGATAAGGAACTTGCACAGAATGGAGTCCCAAGTGTGGTGTCAGTGTGTAATTGATGCCAGGTTATTGAACATCAAAAATAAGCTATGCTTGAAGGCTGAAGAGAGGCAGGGAATAATACTAGTGTGTTGCAAGAAATTCTTGAAGTTACTCATCTCTTCACAGTCTTCTGCATTGTTATGTTGAACTTTGAATAAGACAACTTATACTCAGTATTTGTTCCACAGGGGGATTCTCAAGCTTTAGTGTGCATCAGGGTCACCTAAAGAGCCTAGTAAAGCACACACTGTGGTCCAAGACCCGGAGCTTCTATTTCGCTGTGTGGGATGGACATTTGCATTTCTAACTAGTTTGGGATGATACTAATGTTGGTGTCATCCCACAGTTTCATAATTATTGTAGAAGAGATAAGTTCTATCTCTGCTTTTTCTTGTAAGCAATTTACTTAAAATGTCTTTATGTCTTAATCTACATCTTCACTAGAGTTAGCACCAACACCGTTGGGTGTCTTGAGTATCACAATTTCATTGAAAGGAGAAAGTAAATCAGTGTTTCTCACAGTGCAATACCCAGGTAACATGCATCAGAAGCCCCTAGAACTCTAAAAGGGGATGTGGACCCGTGAACTGTATCCAAGAGCCTCTTACTCAGAATCTCTGTGGATAAGTTGCTAGAACCTACTAATTAGAAGTGCACCTGAACAATTCTAATTATCTCAGACTTTGAAATTTATGGCCATAAATCTAAGTCTAATGATCCACATGTTTGCTGAGTTTACACATCTATAATATTCAAATAACAGAACTTAAAAAAGGGGATACAGATGAATGTCCATTTTGTATCTGTGTATTCAAAGGGGTTAGATATATAGTTACATTCTCTTAGTGAATAGAGGGATTTGTTCTAATGGTGTTTGTAAATAGGATATCATGTCTGCATCTTGTACAGCAATTAACCACTAGGAAGAATGTATGTAATGTGTTAATTATTAAAACTGTCCTACCAATTTGATTTGAAAAAAAATTAAAAAAGAACAAGGTATTAGGGCATTATGGCCACTAATGATAATAATGGTTAACATTTGTTGAGCACTTCACATGGTGCCAAGCATGATTTACATAAATTACCTGATTCCCCCAACCAAAAAAAATGATCCACATGATAAATTATCAATTTGATCATTTTGGGTCTAAGAGTAGAAGCCCATTTAACAAACATTTAGTGAGTCATTACTATGAGTTTATGCCCAAGAAACAGCAGCAGGAATTACATGTGTGGTTATTTCTATCTATAGAGTTTACATTGTAGCTGGAGGAACACAGGATATAAAAGTAAATCAATAAGCAAATTCAAATTCAGAATGTGCTAAGTACCATCAAAATATAAAAGCAGGATGATGCAATTGCATGACTGAGGAGATGACAGACAAGGTGAAATTAGTTCAGGTTAGGTAATCTCAGTGAGTGAAGGTCTCTCTGGAAAGTTCTTTAAGGAGACATAAGAACAGTGAACAGGTCCCGGGCTACAGTGATATGAGAGAGGAGGGTTCTGGGCAGAAAGCAGCTATTACAAAATGCTTAGACAAGGACAGTCTTGATATGCTTAAAGAAACACAAAGACCTTAGGTAGGTGAAATACCCTAGACCAAGGAGGAATGGTTCAAGATGAGATGGGAACTGTGGGCATCACCTAATTTCC
>NW_004524578.1:32765053-32766752 GCF_000260255.1 Octodon degus
GTAAATAGGATATCATGTCCGCATCTTATATAGCAATTAACCACTAGGAAGAATGCATGCAATGTGTTAATTATTGAAACTGTCCTGCCAATTTGTTTTGAAACTGTCTCATTGCTGTTTGTTTCTCGATAAAATTATGGAAGAAAAAGAATAAGTAAATCCACATATGTGATGGGCCTTATATACCTGGCACATAGTAGGCACTGAGTTAAATGGTAGTTGCTTTACTGTTACTGGTGTTGCTACTATTCATGCTAATAAAATATCTGCTCCTGAAGAAAAAAAAATAAAAAATTAAATTAAATTAAATTTAAAAAAAGAATAAAGTCCAAGGACTGGTTTGCAAGCCACTGTAATAATTCAGGAAAGAGATGATGAGGCTTGAAGCAAGGTAATGAAGCGGGGGAAGAAAGAAATGGGTGAATTTTGAATGTGTTGCAGAGTTAGTGTTCATGGGAATTTCTTACGTATTGGATGTAGAGAATGGAAAAAACAAGAGGAACTAAACTGAATGATTAAATACTTATTACGTGCTAAATTCACAATGTGCTATTATGTTTGCTGTACAATACTAGACAACCAACCAGCAAATATGACTTTATGATTACTTAAGTTTCACAAGGTAATGGCAAAACTTGAGAAGTTGGTTAGGGAGCTGTGAAACCGGATTTTTTTTTCATATTAGACATTAGGGTTATTAAAGTACTGAGATGAGACAAATGAAGTAGCCATATCTTTCTGGGCAGTTCATCAACCTGACCCAACTGTGGACAAGTAGGATGCTTGAGTTCAGTCTCAGGTCTTTGGACCATCTCAAAAATCCTCAAATTTCCCACATAAATCTTTAAATTATGCCTAAATTACAGTGAAAATCTAACAAAAAATAACAAAAGTATAAATCTGTATGAATTTATATTAAAGTACACACTTACTTGGTTCAAGCCAAAAAAAGAAAAAAAAAAAACCCTAGCAAATGAAGGGCAAACCTTGTCAGCCTGCACAGTAATTGAAAAAAAGAAATAGTGAGACAGTTGTGTTGCATCATAAAACACAATAGCAATAACAACAACAATAACAAAGCAATGCCAAACTTAAGGGAAATATTTTTATTATAGTACATGAACCAGAAATACAATATGGAAAAGATTTGAACAGAAAAAAACAGGTAAACACACGGTACTACTAACTGCTGTGGTTTATTAGCACCACAAGAAAATGATGCAAATACTCATGTAGTTCTAGTAAATTGTCTTTCATTGACAATTCAGTAGCAAGGAAAGGAGTTAACATGCGCAGAATCTCTGTTGCGTGCTTCCCACAGGCACTGCTGTTAACTGATATCATTATCAGTCCACTATTATGAGGTAGGACTTTCAGCATTTTACAGGCCAAGCTGATATCTGGAAAGATTAAGTGATTACATCAGTACAAAGGATGACTTAACAAGCTGGGGAGAGAAGGCCCTCCGCGGGTAAACACTGCAGAAATCTTCCTGGAGGACATTTTGACAGAATCTGAAGGAATATAAAATGTGCAAATCCTTTATCTCAGTTATAACCTTCAGATATTTATGCCTCAAAGTTTCTTGCAAATTTATACTGAAAAGTATGCAAGTGGATTTTCAGTGCAAGATTCTAGTAGTCAGTGGAAGAAAGCCTGAACAAACAACAGATCATCCCCATGACAGTGGCCTCTGGCA
>NW_004524578.1:32768702-32769892 GCF_000260255.1 Octodon degus
CCACACACACACACACACACACACACACAGAGGCAGAAGTTTGAGAAATTTCAGATCCTGAAACCTTTAAAATTTTTTGATTTTCAGAGTAGGGACACACAATTTGTATTAAGTTCTGAAAGACAAATTTTTTTTTCAAAATTTAATTTTTAATGCTAAATAATAAATGCACATATTTATTTTTTTAAAAAAGAAAAATTAAAAAAAAAGTTCAGCACATTGAATTAGACAATAGAATAGTGGCTGTCAGAGGGTGAGGAGGGCCTGAGAGAGGAAGCATGCCAGAGATAGGTTAACGGGTACAAAGACACACTTAGTGGAAGGAATAAATTCTCATGTACACAGAGAAAAGAGATAGTGGTTAACGTACTATATCCTATAAATGAAGGGAACTGGAAGAGAAATTTTGAAAGTGCTTATCACAAAGAAATGATAAATTCTAGGGATGATGGATAACCTCAATATTCTAACTCAATCATTATATGCTATACAACCAAATATATCTTATCATAACCAATAAATATGTGCATTTATTATTTAGCATTAAAAATTAAATTTTGAAAAAAAAATCTGTCTTTCAGAACTTAATACAGATTGGGTGTCCCTACTCTGAAAATCAAAAGAATTTTAAAGGTTTCAGGATCTGAAATTTCTCAAACTTCTGCCTGACCCCAAGTGGAAGGTGTGATACCTGCTCTTCATCTGACAGGTTGCAGCCAGCATGCAGGTGCACTAACAATAGGGTTAGCGATATCTTTAGGCTTTGTGCCTCAAGTGGATAGGAAACGTCAATGAATTTCATGTTAGCACCTCAGTCCCATTGCTAAGGGTGTGTGCCTGCAAATATTTCAAAATCTAAAACACTTCGCAAGGGCCAGCCAAATAGCTCAGCAAGTGGAATATGGACTGAACCCTCCAGTAACTGCAAGCTAAATAAACTTTTCCTTCCATCACTTTGACTGTCGAGTATTTGTCCCAGCAACGAGTAAAAAAAGAAACTAAGACAGATGCGAAATTTGTTATGTGTGTGTTTTTTCGCAAATTTAAAAATGTATTTGAAGTAATTGGTGAAATCACCAGGTTACCATTTTAATATTATGTACTATTGCTTTTATAATTAAAAAAAAAAATAAAGCTCCTGCAAGCAGGTGCACGGGCTGGGGGTTCCATCCCCGGGCCTGTGATGCCGG
>NW_004524578.1:32770533-32798646 GCF_000260255.1 Octodon degus
GCTTCCTCCTGAAGGAACGTCCTACTGTGAGCCTTGCTTTCCCTCCTGGAGGCGGGCACAGGACGGTGGAGCAGCCGACACACAGAGCTGCCGTCCGTGCGTGGCTAAAGACCAGGGTGATTTTATAGCATCCTGGGCACTCCACGTCCATGAAGTAGGAGTTGGGGCTCTGCACCAGGCGCTGCTTCTTGTGCTTCCTCTTCTCCTCCTCTGGAGAGGGATGAAGATCTTTTGTGAGAGGCATGTTCCTGTGGGGAGGTCCATCACCCACCAAAAGATAAAGTTGAAGTGTTTTTAGGGTTGTTTTTTGTTTGTTTGTTTGTTTGTTTGTTTGTTTGCTGGCTCAGGCTGCCTTAAGGGCAGGTCTGGTAAGGCCTATGAAGCTGGGGATCAAACTTTGGTATCCTGCGGCTAACTGTGTTTACATAAGCAGGCACTTAAACAACTGAGCTAACTGGCAAGCCGCCTAGATAATTAAATGGCCAATAAAGTTATTGTGGAAGGGAAATTTTAAGAATTAAAAAATATCGAAAGACATAGAATGCTGGGGCCGGGGAGATGGTTCAGCAGAATAAGAGCTTCCCTGGCAAGCGCAAGGACATGAGTTCAATCCCCGGTTCCACAAAAAAAAAAAAACGTGGAATGCTGAAGTGAGTTCTGATATGCAGGAGTTTGCCATGGTGAACAAAGCCTTTCTTATTTTTCTCTCATTGATCACCAGATTTGTTCTGAGCTCTACCTCTTCACCTTTGTTGTAATTTCTGCTTTGATTGTCTACGCAAACACTGATGTTTCAGTATTACTTTTCTTTCCATTTTCATGGGCTGGTCTAAACTGGAAAACATTTTCTTGGTAGCTAGCTTTCAAAGCAAAGGCCTTCTTACTAATACAGTTACAGTGCTTTGTTTTCAGCAAAATTAGTTTTCAAAATTTCCCTTCCACTATGGTTTACAAATCCTTTGAAGATAAGAATAGAATACTTTGAACTAGGCCAAGGAAAAATTCCGTAGATTTTTTTGGGTAATTCTGTGACCCAGAAGTTCTAGTCCTTACTCGTAAGGTGGCTGAGGAGCCTCTGGAGTTTTTAAAGATATTTTAGTATGCATCACACTATCAATTTATATACCTGTATTGTGTATGATATTCTATGCCAGATCAAATATCAATTATAAGACAAATGACACTTAATTTTTTTGCACTAAACAAAGTGCTGTATTTCTAGTACTTCTTGTAAAAGAAATACATTCACAAACAGAACATCTTATGAACAGATGAAAAGTTCTCATCAAACATATAAAAATATCAGTTAAATTGCAATAACTTTTTATCATTGTTAATCCTTCTAAGAGTAAAACATGTGCTAATACACAGTGCTGGAAAGATTATTGGAAAACGAGTATTCTCCGGCACTAGAGGACAGATGACTCACTAAATCACACTCCTTGCCCTGTTTACCAAAATATTTAATCTGTGTTTTCTCTGACTTAGCAAATTCATTTTCTATGAATTTATCATATAGATAAATTTTTGCTTTTGGTCAAAGTCAGTAACACAACAGTAGTTTTATAATTATAATTTCCTAAATTATCAAAAAGTAGGAAACAACCTAAAGTCTCTTGGAAGGTTAAACATGGAATTACATAGCAATTCTTCAAGGTACTGTATATACCCAATGGAAACAGAAATGGATCCACACAAAAGCTTGTACATGAATGTTCATAGCAATAATCTTTATTATAACTAAAATATGAGAACAATTTAAATGGCCACCAACTGATGCATAGATAATAAATGTGACAGAGTCACAAAATGAAATATAATTTTGCCATTAAAAAACAATGCAGGGCTGGTGAGATAGCTTAGCAGTCTAAACGCCTGCCTGGCAAGTGCAAGGACCTGGGTTCGATCTCCAGTACTGTGTGCCATGCCAGCCCAGGAACCCTGGGTAGGCCATGCTGGCCACTGAAATCTGGCATGTTGGTGGCCTGTAATCCCAGCGTTGGGGAGGCTGAGACAGACTAATTATCCTCCTTGATAATTTAGGAGGATCGCTTTGAGTATGAGCTGCACAGTAAGACCTTGAACCAAGTAAATAAATAAATAAATACGAACAAGCAAACAAAAACAATGTAGTTCTACAATATGCTATATAATCGAACCACAACAAGCTGCAAAAAGAAAAGAAGCTGTCACACACCCTCATATACTTCTAGTAATATAAAACATCCAGAGTAAATCGATACTATAGAAACAAAGAAAAAACTGGCAGTTGCCCAAGAGAGAAGACTGAGCAGGGTAGGAATAGGGAGTAACCCTTAGTAAGTGCATGGGTTTTGGGGGCGATCCTTGTGCCCTAAAATTAGATCATGGTGCTGGTTGCACAATTAAAACAGTACTAAACTATGGAGTACTATATTTTAAGTCAACTTACACAAGTTGTATCTATATATAAAGTCATTTCTAATAACTTAAATATCCAAGAATAATGAGGTTGGTTATATAAGAGAAGACTCCAAGTTTCATTAAAAAAAGCACAAACCCAGATTGCTTTATTTGTTCCAATATAGAACAATCATTTTTTAAAAGAAAAAAGCAGAGGAAATTGATCAAATGAGTGTAGGTGGGACTAGGCCTTAGAGCCTAAAGCCAAAAAGATACTTCAGTTCTGAGATAAACATCCTGTCTGGTTAAGGTCAGCTATTATTGGCTGAGCAACCGTGTGTCACGTGTTACTAACTTTGCAAAAGTATAAATAAAGGACCATTTTGTTGTGAAAAAAAAAGAAATATATATATATATGTATATACAAGATAGTTAGATATATAGCTGCTTTCTTTTAGTTCATTGAGAAGAAAGGTTTATACTAACATTTTTTAGACAAGATATCATGTCTGTATCTTGTCCTCTGAATAATTACTGCAAAGACAATATCCAATGTGTTATTAATTATTTTAACTGTTCTACTAACCTGTTTTGAAACTGTTTCATAGCTATTTTATCTTTTTTCTCATTAAAATGAATTAAAAATACATGAAAAATAAATAAGTAAAATTAAGAAAACAACCCAACAAGCTGGCACACACCTATAATCCCAGCACTCAAAAGGGATGAGGTAGGAGGATTGCCTTAGTTTAAGGCCAGCCTGGGCTACAGAGTGACTTGGAGCCCAGTCTAGAACACAGGAGGATGTGCCATATCAATTTTTTTTTTTAATAAATGAAGCCAGGTATGGCGGATCATGCCTGTAATCCCAGCCCTGAGCAGGTGGAGGCTCCAGGATCGCCACAAGTTTGAGGTTAGCCTCAGCTACATAGTGAGGTCAAGGCCAGCCTGAACTACATAGCAAGACCTTGTCTAAAAATAAATAAATAAATAAAAATAAAAAGTTAAGAAAAGAACCAAAAAATATAAGTTAAAAAAGCAGAGCACAGAATACAGTCTGTTCATGGACCTATATCTTTCTTGAGAGACACATGAGAAGAGTGGTCACAGTTGTTTCCCTTGAGGGTGGAACCCAATACTTGGAGGTTTAGAACATGAGATGTCCTTTTCAGTCAAATTTGTTTTCCAAAAAAGAAAATCCAAATCACTAAATTATCAAGTGCTTTACTAGACCTGATGTATATATACTTATGCATGTATGTATATTCGTCTTTTTTTTTTCTTGGAACTGGGTATTGAACTCAGGCCCTTGCACTTGCCAGGGAAGTGCCTATTCTACTGAGCCATCTCCCCAGCCCCTATGCATCTTGATAAGCCTGTCATTGTAAACTTTTTCCATATAACAAACACACATTGATTATATTATATATTTTACCTGTGTCCCACTCAACTTCTGTTCAGTCATGGAAGCCCAGCAAGCCTTGAATATGTATATATATTCATATAATATATACGCAGATAAAACACTGCAAGGCATACGTGGACATCAATGCTATAAACCATCCCTCAGGAGAGACTATTTAACTATGACAAAAATAAGTAAGCTCATGGATAAGTAATCTGTTGCAATTTAAGGAAAACAGAACATGGGGCCAAAACCACTTGCAAGTGCCCTGCGTATTGAGGCTGCCCGGTGCTGACAAGAAGGACAGCAGCACGGCCGCCCCGCACTTCAGTGGGGCGGGGAGCCTTCCAGACCTGCTTTCTGTGTAACGGTCGGATGTGTCACCTTGAGTATGTTGTTCCTGTGTAAGTGGAAACTTACAATTTGTTGTAAAAAGGTTTATCCAAGTCCTCATATTGATTACATTTGCTGTAAAAAAAAAAAAAAAAAAAAAAAAAGAAGAGCAAAATCTTATCTCGAGTGAGGGATACGATAAAATGAGGGTACAATTGTGGGGTTTGGGTTTTTTTTTTATAGAGACCATAAGACCATGTTCAAAATGGAAACTGTATTTTTAAATGATAAAAAGTGAGCACCAGAGGTGGTAGTGCACCCCTGCTCTCAGGAGGCTGAGGCAAGAGGATCTTTGGGAGTTCGAGGCCAGCCTGGACTATGTGGTGAGTTCAAGGCCAGCCTGAACTCTGTAGAAGACCCCCATCTCAGAAAATCTAAAGAAAAAGAATAAAGAGAAGTGCATTCCAGATCACACAGTGAGCACTTAATAACTTTCTTGTTTGGTGGAAGTGAAGGGACTGACAGTCACACGAGGAAGGAGCTGTGACAGGGGCCAAGAGCAGCAGCTAGCTCTGGCGGGGGGAAGGCATTGTCCAGAGAGTCAGAACAAAAGAAATAAGAGACATACAGTGACAAGATGCTGTAGGACGAAAATTTAAATTAGAATGAACGGCGAACCAGGATGAACAATCTCACACACTTAGTAAAATAGAAGTTAAGGTGATTGGTGGCAAAAGAAAAAGGCAAGAGAATGAATCTAGAAATCCTCAGAGGTGGTGGTGTGGTGAATGGAGCAAGTCACCACACAGTCATTTAATTCTGTTTTACTTTTGCCATCGTCCTTCAAATTCTCCTTTGACTTATTAGCAGAATGTCCCCCATCTCCATGAAAACCATGATCTCCTGGTAAAACACCCTCAGCATAGTTCCTTGTTTGTCTCATATGAGAGTAACAGATTGCAAACACCTCTGATGAACCTTGCTGAGCCACCCTGACTGCCCAGGAGACCAGCCCTGCTCAGTTGCAGTGGCCCACGCCCCTGAATGGTCCTGTCATATTGGAGGGGGAAATTTGAAGTGGATTTTTAAGCCATAGACTGACTGGACAACCCCTGGGTCACTTGTCCGTTTCCATATTTCATATGTTTAAATCCTTTTTAAAATTTATTTCAAATTCCTCAATTCCAGTTCTTGACCCCACCCCCCCACCCATCCGCATTAATCATCATCTTTATGAACACATTCTCCACTGACTTCTGAATGGCTACATTCCAGCTCTCAGGTTCCCAAAATAAAATTCTAAAGCAACACAAATTTTCCATCTAAAATACTCATATTTGTGAACTTATTATATACATTTTTAATTTATGTATTTAGTATAAGGTCTTTCTACACAATTCAGACTCATAGTGATCCTTCTGTTTCAGCCTCCCCAGTGCTAGGATTACAGGCATGCACCATCATGGCCCATTTCAGTGGCCAGCTCAGCATGGGCCCACATGGCATGTGGTACTGGAGGTTGAACCCGGTTCCTTGTGCTGGTCAGGCAGCCACTTAGACCACTAAGCTATGTCCCCCGCCCCATGTGAAATTAGTAGTCTCTACAACCAACTCTCTCTTATATGAAATTCAAAATACAGAATCATATGGAGAGGAAAGATACAAATAGAGGCAGCTCGATTTATCCCAAACATTTGTTAGTGTGTTTACTTGAAATTAACAAATCTTTCCATTTCTTTTCTTTGAGGAGCAAGAGAATGTAGAAAGAGTTGTGACATTACAGGAAATGAATCTCTCCTTAGCTTACTGTAGTTCAACCTCCATCCACTTCTTTCCATAAGAAAAAAGACTTTTGACATATCAATACCTGATGAAAAATACCTGTTTCATATTATGCTTAAGATGTTCGATATTCAGAC
This sequence comes from Octodon degus, assembly GCF_000260255.1. Lineage (NCBI taxonomy): Eukaryota > Metazoa > Chordata > Mammalia > Rodentia > Octodontidae > Octodon > Octodon degus. The sequence continues at coordinate 32,776,573 of NW_004524578.1, forward strand.
CGATAGTGAGGTTAAGTGCAACAGCCTAGGTTGTATGGTAATAACAATAAGCTTCTCTTCTGGAGGGTTAACAACCTAAGTTTGCAGACCAAAAGAGAAAAAGCAGGGCCGCAAGGAAAGCCAACATTTTGGCCCTAGCCTTCCAAGGTCAATTAAGACTCAGGATATATGAGAACTTGTACTGTAACATCATGTAACTCAGTAGTGTCACAAATTTTCAGATCAAGGAGATTATGGGGCCAAAGAGGAAAGTGATCGATGATGTAGAGTGTGCCTAAGGAGAGTCACATGGAGAGAAAACATTCTCTCAGGCTTTCACAGAGAGCACATTGGCCAAGCAATGGCCGTGACTCATCCACACGGCTGACACTGACAAAGGATCTACAATCTGAGGTGCAGGATTTCGAGATAAATCCTGAAGGGATTTCACTGACCCCATCAGACCCAAAACTCTTGCTCTATAGGTCTTGCTTTATCTTGGTCTTAACCATCCAGCAGAAAAGTATAAAGGCGAAGTATAAGAAGTAAAGCCATGGTGTGATGTTGAGCTGTAGGGGACTCAGGTCAACAATTTCTGACATTGCCAGTCCAGAGGAAGACCCAATACTATTATGGATTACTGGGCTATGTTGGAATATTTTGCTGAGTTCACATACCTATAATATTTATTTATTTATTTATTTATTTATTTATTTATTTATTGCAGAACCAGGGATTGAACTCAGACCCTTGCGCTTGCCAGGGAAGCACTTACTCTACTGAGCCAACTCCCCGGCACCTCTATAATATTTAAATGGCGGAACCAAACAGAAAAAAGGGATACAGATGAATAACCATTTTGTATCTGTGTATTCAAAATGGTTAGGATAGATAGATATACAGCTACATTCTCTTAATTCAGTGAATAGAGGGATTTGTTCTGATAGTGTTTGTAAATAGGATGTCATGTCTGCATCTTGTACAACAAAAAACCACTAGGAAGACAGTATGCGATGTGTTAATTATTGAAACTGTCCTACCAAATTGATTTGAAACTGTCTCACTGCTATTTGTTTCTCAATAAAATTGTGGGAAAAAAATTTTAAAATGAATACAAAAAAAAAAAGAAAAAAAGACTTTGAGAATCACCAATATTACCAAATGTGTTTTAGTATACTTTATAAAGTCCAGATTGAAATTTTGAGAGTTAATTATATAAAGTCTACCTGTTTTATTGGCCCAGAAAAACTAAGATGCTTTTCCTTAAAATTATTTTGTATGCATGCAAATATATTGCTTGTAGTATTTGAATGTAACCATAGATTTGCAAAGCAAAATATTTCTCTGGTACCAGCGAGTGTCATATACTTTAACACATGCTCATCCAGTCTTGATGAGAAACAGAACTTTCAACAGTGTTCGGTGTCTCATTAAGTTTATTGATTACCTTTAAAAATTTTTGAAAAACAATTTTTATTTCAAATCCAACTAAATGCCCTCTGTCTCTCATCCCTGCTCTCTTCTGGCTGTGGTGGAGGCCCAACGACCACCTGCCACTGAAAACCTACTTCTGACTCCAAACCCAGTTGAAAGGCAATTGCAAACTTTCTGGATTGCTCAGGCAACTGTAACCAAGGGAAGGAGAACAGATTTTAGGCAAGGGGAGCATCCAGGATCCATGCTAGACATCTCATCAAGAAGTTTTATCAAGTACCTGGGAGATAGCTCAGTAGAATAAGTGCCTGCCTGGCAAGCACAGGGTTCTGAGTTCAATCCCTGGTACTGAAAAAAAAAAGTTCCATCATTCTGGGTTTATACAGAAAGATCCATCAGCTTCCTAGAAAGTCCACTCCAGTGTTTCCAATTCAACACATTTGTCATTCCCCAAAATAGGATGTCTCACCTCCACACCTTGGTTTACTTTCCTTCAGTAATCTGTCCTGTTTGTTAAGATATTTTTCAGGAAAAAGAAGCCAGAAGTGGCCAATAAACATATCAATACCTGATGAAAAATACCTGTTTCATATTATGCTTAAGATGTTCGATATTCAGACCGATAGTGAGGTTAAGTGCAACAGCCTAGGTTGTATGGTAATAACAATAAGCTTCTCTTCTGGAGGGTTAACAACCTAAGTTTGCAGACCAAAAGAGAAAAAGCAGGGCCGCAAGGAAAGCCAACATTTTGGCCCTAGCCTTCCAAGGTCAATTAAGACTCAGGATATATGAGAACTTGTACTGTAACGTCATGTAACTCGGTAGTGTCACAAATTTTCAGATCAAGGAGATTATGGGGCCAAAGAGGAAAGTGATCGATGATGTAGAGTGTGCCTAAGGAGAGTCACATGGAGAGAAAACATTCTCTCAGGCTTTCACAGAGAGCACATTGGCCAAGCAATGGCCGTGACTCATCCACATGGCTGATACTGACAAAGGATCTACAATCTGAGGTGCAGGATTTCGAGATAAATCCTGAAGGTAAATGATAAAAAGTGAGCACCAGAGGTGGTAGTGCACCCCTGCTCTCAGGAGGCTGAGGCAAGAGGATCTTTGCCAGGTCAAGACCCGCCTGGGCTACAAAGTGAGCTCCAGGCCAGCCTGAATTGCATAGCAAGACTCTGTCTCTGTCTCTGTCTCTGTCTCTGTCTCTGTCTCTGTCTCTCTCTCTCTCTCTCTCTCTCTCTCACACACACACACACACATACATGAAAATTAATAAGTGCAGTCATGCACATAATATTTTTTCAGTCAACAACTGTAATATATAAAATACAATAAATGTTATTGATATAAAGGATAAGTAACACACAATATGCAATGATGAAATAAGTAACATTCCTTATTGTAAATTAAGGCTAATTAACTTAAATTCCTACAGTTAATGAATGCATGTAGCACCAACCAGAATACTGCTAGCAAGCAGGCAACTGTGAGAAAATAAAGATACATGTGAGAACTTCACTCATGTGTCATGAATGTGAGTGACTGCTTGGCTGAGTTGGATAAGAGCAATTAACCATAAACAGCCAAATACAAAAAAGTTTTTCCTTAATTTTGTATGCCACTCACAGTAGCTCCACAAATTATATATCCAACTCTAATCTGTATAACCTTTGCAACTCTAATGATCAACACAGTGAATTAAGCCTAGTTTTGCAGTGTTTCTAGTTTCCAGAGGATAAATGCTTACTGCAAAAGTTCAACCTCCCATAGTAAGGTCACTGAGAGAAGAGTAGAAAAGAGAGGTTGGTATTACGCCCTTATACAGTCTTTCCAGAACTTGTAGCTGTCTTACCACAATTTGTACATATTGAAACTATATTCATTTAGTTATTATCTACCTCCCTAAATCCATGAAAGGGGAATTATTTATCTTTGCTCTATTTCTAGTGCCTAGAATAGAGATTTACATATAGTAGGCATCCAGTAAGGATTTATTAAATGTTAAATAACACTGAATTTGTGATCTGCCCGGCCCTGTCCTCATATACAGTTACATAGCCAGATCATGAGTCCTCATGATGTGAGTGACCACTTGGCTGCATTGGATGAGAGCAATTAACCATAGATAGCTGTGGTTACACTGACTTTCTCATTCAACTTATTGTTTTGGAGTCACTCAAGCCTATGAAGTGGCACTACTGCTATTTTCCATTTACAGATACAACCAGAGAATGACTGACTCAAGTCACTGAAGGTCAATGTTGGAGTTAGCGCAGGCTTCTACTTGCCTTCACGGTAGGTTCTCAGAGCCATGATTCTGGCAAAGAGGAATCCCAGGATGAGTGCTGTGTTCTGGACTTAAGGAGAACGAAGCCTGATTACAACACATGCAGAGAAACAATCTACAGGGACAGATAAGTTAACTGGCATGGTTAATGGTGTAGAGAAACTTTAAAGGCATTTTATAGAACAAATTGGAAGCTGCGGGAAGAAAAACCTTTGAAGAAACTCTGCAAGTGATAAAACGAAGGAAATATTAACTCCAGGAAAACGATAAGTTGAATGAGAAAGCCAGTGTAATCACAGAACACTGGCTCAGCAAGGCACAATGTTTTTTTTCCATAAATTTACTGAGAAACAAATAGCAATGAGACAGTTTCAAACCAAATTGGTAGGACAGTTTCAGTAATTAACACGTTGTATACATTCTTCCTAGTGGCTAATTGCTGTACAAGATGCAGACATGATATCCTACTTACAAACACCATTGGAACAAATCCCTCTATTCATTAAGAGAATGTAACTGTATATCGATCCTAGCCATTTGAATACACAGATACAAAATGGGCATTCATCTGTATACCCTTTTTGTTGTTAAGTTCCGTTATTTGAATATTATAGGTGCGTTAACTCAGCAAAATATTCTAAAAGAGTCCAGTAGCCCATAATAGTATTGGGTCTTCCGCTTGACTGGCAATGTCAGAAATTGTTGACCTGAGTCCCCTACAGCTCAGCGTAACAGCATGGCTTTAACTTCTTATACTTCGTTTTTATACTTTTCTGCTGGATGGTTAAGCCCAAGGTAAAGCAGGACCTGTGCAACAAGAGTTGTAGCTTTTGGATCTGAGAAGGTCAGTGAAATCCCCTCAGGATTTATCCTGAGATCCTGTACCTCAGATTGTAGAACCTTTGTCAGGATCAGTCATGTGGATGAGTCACGGCCATTGCTTGGCCAGTGTGCTCTCTGTGAAAGCCTGAGAGAATGTTTTCTCTCCATGTGACTCTCGTTAGAAGGCACAATATTTTTAAGCCATAATAATACAAACAATGCATTCAAATTTCATCAAAAATAGTCATGGTACCCGGTTGTTCATGCCTATGATTCCAGAACTCTAGGAGGCTGTGGCATGAGGATCAAAAGTTAGAGCCCAATACACTCATTTAATGATAATTGGTGTCAACATTTAAAAAAAAAAATTAAGGGCTCAAATGTAGCACCATATAAAGGCCTTAGTTTGAGTCCTCAATATCCCCAGCCATGGCTTTCTATATTGGAAATGGGCAAAATTCTACATCTACCATATAGAAAGTCAATGATCTTCTCATAAATCATACATCAAATTACAGCCATGCTGACATAATAGAAATATGGGGATAAATGTAAAGGAAGTATCTAGAATGTTAACATCATTATCTCCAGGAGGAAGGATGTAGTCCTTTTCTGTTATTGTTATATGTTATTTGGCATTATTATGCTAATATTATATGCTAATCATATGCTAATTTCCAAACATGTATTATTTTCATAAAAAACAAAATTAAAGCAAGAAGGTAGGGCTCTTTTCTATATTGTCAAAGACTTAAAACATGATAATACCAATGTTGATGGCATATTAAAAACAAGCACTTATATACTCACCAATGAAGCTGTCTATTGCTATCTCTCTGGAAGATCATCTGATATTTTATTTCAAACACCTTAACAAAAATTGTGTTTGACCATTACTATTTATTAAGTTTATTCTAAGGGAAATGTATTTAGTCATCTTTTATCACAGAAAAAAATAGCACAAGTATTTAATATTTTGCTTCCAAGTTTTTTTGAGACTTAAACACTTGTGTATCTTTATGGGTACAGTATGAAATAATTCAACACACATATGCAATTTGTTATCAACTCAGGGTAATAAAAATTACAGTTCCCTCAGATATTAATTATTTCTATGTGGGGGCTGGCAAGATAGCTTAGTGGAAGCACCAGCTTAGATAAGCTTAGGCAAGCACAGGGGCCACAGTTCAATCCCTGGCACCACATGCTGCACCAGCCCCTCTGCTCCCTAGGGTGGGCTGACCTGACCACAGAGACTGGGAGTAGTGGTGCATGCCTGTAATCCCAGCACTGGAGAGGCTGAAAGCAGGAGGATCACCACAAGTCTGAGCTGCATAGTGAGACCCTGCAACAATTAAATACATAAAAATAAATAAATAAATAAATAAATTTAAAAAATTATTTCTATGTGTTGAGAACCTTCATACTCTTCTAGGTTTTTTTTTTATCCATAGAGATTGCTGTGCTGCAAGGAAAAAAATCAATTCTTCATCTCTAACAATTCTTTCTGCCCCTGTTGAACTGCTTGCTGCCCATTCCCTCTGCTCTGTCCTGTGTTCAGTAACCACTATGGGGTTCACTTTTATTTTGCACAAATATGTAAGGACAAATGATGCTTTTAATCATGGTTTCTATTTAAAGAAAAAACTATACAATTATTAAAAAATATATTAGAAAACATGCATCAGAAAGCTAGCAGAAAAATGGAAAAAGTGACTTTATTTTGCTTTTCTTCCATACAAGCATATATTTATATTAAAAGTTCTAAAATTCATTCAACCTAATAGTTACCACTAGGGATGGGATTACAGGTAATATGTATTATTTAATTGCGTTAATTTCTGTAATTATATAATGTATGTAATTTATCTGTGGAATTAATGTTTTAGTGTTTTAAAGTCACACTTCAAATAAAATATAACCTATTAAAGATTCAAGGAGATTGCCAAGACAAATGAAAATATGTTCCTTATAAAAGGTAATATGAACAATAAATTTTTTTGGTTGGTCCAAAATGATGGGTCCAAAAAATACAATCTATATTTGAAAAACCACAATGCATGTGATATATAGTTGTCATGGGCATGTTCACAAAATCTAGGATACTAAAACTAAGATTTGTAGAAGCTTAGAAAAGGTGATAAATTTTCTTTTGTTAGTAATGAGAATTAAACTCAGGAATTTATATCATGAAATGGAGCATTTCAAATGTCATGTGCGATGACACTTAAAATATTAGACATTTTTAAAGCATTGCTTCAACTTGAGATGAATTTCTGGTATTATTACATTTGAGATTCTCATTTCTACAATCTTGGAAGGGTTAGCTCTTGTATTTTAAAGATTTGCCTTAATTCATGACATTATTTGCTTTGCTTCTTAGGTATCAGCAAAAGCCAGACATCTTACTCTACAACTTCCCTACCACCAACTCCATCATCCCAGCGACCCAGCCAGCCTCCCTTGCCAGCATCTCACCCATCACAGCCTCCAGCCCCAAGCCTCCCTCCCAGAAACATTAAGCCTGCCTTTGACCCAAAGTAAGGAAATTTATCTTGTCATTTTTTGGTGATGTCTTGTCATAGATTTTCAAACTGTCTGTGGTTGAGTGCTAAGGGCTCTTCATAACATCTAGGGCACATTTGTGGCCACTGGCAGAGAGAAGGCAGCTCTTATACTCATACCACTGTAGGTCTGAATGTTTCTTGTTTATCTGTTTCATGTTGGGCTTCACCTTAAGAGTTCATCTGAAGAAAATTTCTACCACCTTTTCAAAAGTTCTGAGAGTTTTTGGAGATCATGGTGATACAGGGAGAAAAACTGATCCCAGATGGTGACCTCCAAATGTTACAGGGAACCTCCAAATGACATAGGGAAAAATGATCTCCCAACCTGACCTAGACGAGTTCGTGTTTTCTAAAACTAAAGAATGAATTGTAGGAACAAACAGAGGTTATGAGAAGAATATATTTATTGGGGGAAAGAAAGCTTCTGTCTGAGAGAGGGACAGGAGAGGGGCCCAAGTGGGTTTTCCCCAGGAAGCTGTCTCTTCTAGGGACTTTTATAGAGGAAAACTATGTGGTGAGGCGGGTCTAAGGTGGAGAACATGGGAACTCACTTAGGTGGATGTGGGGTGGGACAAAACTATGGTCAACAAATGAAATTACAAGCACCATTGCTCAGGTAAAATTGATTTAGTCCAGGACCAAATGGGGAAGGGAGTCATGTAGCAAGTGAGCATGAATGTAGAACAGAACTTTTTCAGGTAGCCATCCAATAATAGTTGGATTAATGATTCTTCTGGCTGCCTCAGGGTGATGATCAATCTCCGATGCCAATCTTTAGGGAGGTTAGCCTTTGTTTGATATTTGGTCTTTAGGTCTGGCCCACAGCGGGCACATTCATTCCTCCCACACTTGTAAGGTATCTTGTCTTCTGCGTTATCTCCTTCAAGGCCTAGCCCTGTCTGATTGCCTATAATATTTCTATCTAACTCAGCTGCCTGCAACAATGGCACCACCACCATCACCTCTACTGTCACTATGACCACCATTACAATCACCATTATCCTCTCCATTATCCTCCTCAACAATCGCCACCATGTTTTACTGGCTATGACATGCTAGGTATTATACATATGCAACCTCTATATTCCCATCAAGTTAGTAGTGTTACTATCACCCACATCTGAGGAAAAGGAACTTCAGAAGACCAAAAACTTTTCTGTATCAGATGAGAGTATAGAGAAAAAATTTGAGTCAATCTTAGACCAAAGTAAATATGTGCTGTAATCCACTGTGCTAACTAGCTTCATTGAGTAAACAATAAAGGTACTTTCTTTCCCCTTAGAATTCTGAGCTGCATGTTAAAAATCTGGGAAATGTTAGCCTACTCTTACCTAAATTTTCTTAGATGGCATTTTTCAAACAAATGTTAGGATTCTATAGGTTGTTCTGCATGGGCTCTTTACCTGTGATTTACTGAAACAGCTGGCTTATGAGGAAGCAAGCAGAAGATTGGAATAGAATGACATGGCCTTTAAAGAGAAGAAATAGTCACACAATGGCAAGCACAGACTGGTGGGACATGCTACATCTTCCCTTTCCTCTTAAAAACATTGTGCTTTATGTGATTTCCTTCACCACAAATAAGTCCTATCCTAACATAATAAATAAATAAATAAATAAATAAATAATACTTACAACCAAAGAGCTTACTACCTGTTCTCCAAGTAATAGAAACTGTGAATATTGAAAGATTGGACAGATAGCTTTCCTTAAATGTTTCACCATTACGATTTAGAGCAGGTTCTGAAAACAGGTTTGTCACAGGTAACCACTGCCATTTTTCAGTTTATGGTGTTTTCTTAGAGTCTTAAAGTCAGCAACTAATGGTGTTAGAGAGCTCCTGGGTTATTATCTTACATTGGCCTGCTTTGTGTATTTGTATTAATTTCACACCTATCAGGGCATTAGAGTTTATGAATGTCAATTTAGAGACATGTCCCTCATGAGATCCCATCATCAAAGAAGAGTGTAAGGTGTTTGCTTACTAGTAAACAAAGGCTAAATAAATATTATTTTAATTAAAATAACTGATAATATATTTTTATATATAATTGATTTATATTTATAACATATTTCCCTTTAATGTGCATAAAATCATGTTACATTTTTCTAATTTTTTTCTTTCTCTAGTAAATCTAACCAATTAGATTTTGATCTTTATGTTCTAAATTTTATTATGTGATCCTGTCCAGTTACTGCCTTTAATGGAATCTCTGTGTACAGTATAATTCTGGTGAAACATTTAAGTAAATAACTAACATGAATTCTAAAAATTAATATGGGGGCTGGGGAGATGGCTCAGTGGAATAAGCACTTCCCTGGCAAGCTCAAGGGCATGAGTTCAATCCCCAGTTCTGAAAAAAAAATTTAAAAATAAATAAATAAAAATTAATACGAAGGCTAGTAATTATTTCACTAAAGAAATTGTGGAGAGGAAAATTATTTGGCACAATTCATATTGTCTTAGGAGTCCCCCAAACCACCTACATATTTCTTGATCCACTTAAAGGACATTCAGGACAGAGGACAATAGTACCAATGGCTGAGCTGCCTTACAGGAAATGCAAAGAAGGCACAGGCAGCAGCAGGAGGGGTCCAAGCACGGGGTTCTGACGTTCTCATCCTGCAAGCCTGAGAACTATACACTGTGAGCACTGATTTCTCCAAAGATGGAAATCAAGGCCTATCTCATGCTGCTTTCCAAGAAAGCCAACAAGAGATAGTGCTCAAGGTTCTGAATGAAGTCTAGGCAAATAGTATCTTCTGCTCACAACTTCCAATAGACGAAAGAAGAAAAGGAGGTGATCGCCATAGGTCAGTCTTGGCACAGCAAACTACTTTTATCAACTAGACAATTCCTCAGGTCAGTGTGTAAAATTTTATAGAAGCTGAGTTCTTATATACTATCTTCCAACCTTAGTAATAGATTCTTCTGAAAAATAGCAGATGCAGTCTTATTATGTTGATACTTTGCTGAAATATTACTCCCTAGAATCAATCATGATAAAGAAAATAAGCTGTGAAAGAAGATTCCCAAAGAAGTCCTGCAGCATGAGCTACCATGTACCTAGAATCTTGGTCTATTGAAATCCTGGTCTATTTAGAATCCTGGTCTATCCTTCCAGTTTTGCAGGGAATTCTTACAAAGAAGGAAAAGTTACAATGGGCCTTCCTAGGTGAGCATGGTAGAGCACAACTAGAATCCTACCTACAGGAGGCTGGGCAGGAGGATTGTAAGTTTGAGGCTGGCCCAGGCAACTTAGCAAAACCTTGCCTCGGAATAAAATCTAAAAATGGCTACAGATGTAGCTCAATAGTAGACTGCTTGCCTAGCACGTGCAAGACCCTGGGTTCAATTCCTAGGACACCAAAAGAAAGAGAAGGTAGAAGAGAAGGAGAAGGAGGAGGAGAAGTGCAACCAACCACACTAAAATTCTTACTTTTATTATTGTTCACATCAAAGATTAGCAAAATCCACTAATAATACATTTTCCCTTATTGTTGTTTCTGTCTTCTTAAAGACTCCTATTAGCATGTGATTCATCTAAGAGTTGCCAATTTCCCAAAATACATTCAAGAAAAATGGATATATTAAGAGTCTTAGATACTATATTCCCTAGATAATCTGCAGTTGGATTATTTGAAAGTGAATTATCAGATGGAAAAAAGAGAAGGAATGAAATCTATTTTCTTTTCAAAAAAGAAAGTCAAAAATAGTCAAACTCTTATGAGTAAGCTCAAGGAAATTCCACTATGAGGAAATAGCTAGGTTAGAAAATTTCCCCCAGGAAGGAGAAGCTAGATGAATGCAGAGGAAATGAAAGCAAAGTCTATCTTAAAAGCAAACTGGATCTTAAAAGCAAATTGTATCTTGATATTTGTGCTGAAAGCTCTTGTGAAGAGGACTCTTATGGGTTGGTGTTTAGGTAGAAATACAGAACAGAGAGGTTGTTCTGTGTTTTTCTTACTGTTATTCTACAAGAAGTCTACAAGGATGTTTCCTGTATGCTCCATTTGCCAGACAAATGTTCCTCCTGTCTGTAAAGATCACTCACCAGACAAAGTCAAATAGGTTTTTCACATTCATTGGATATAGTTTTGAGTCATTCCTTTCTATCTTTGTAATTGTAACACAAGGAATACCAGTGGACAGTACAAAGATCCCTGCCTTTCTGGAACAAGAAACAAAGGAATCACAATAGAAAAACAGGAAAGGGGGCTGGAGAGATGGCTCAGTGGTCTAAAGCACCTACTTGGAACAAGCTTGGCAAAGCACAGGGACCGCGGTTCAATCCCCCAGCACCACATGCCAGCCAGCCGCGCCCCCTGGTGGGCTGAGCTGGCCACACACACACACAATAAATGTTAAAATTTAAAAAAAAAAAGAAAAACAGGAAAAAAAAAACCTACTGTAGTAGTTAAGAAGCATCAAGTGTTGAGAAGAAAACAAAGCAGGGAGAGTGTGAGAGATGTTGGAGACAGAATGTCATTAATTTAAACAGGGAGGGAGGCAGCCTGCTTGAACAAAAACTTTGCAAAAGAACTAAGGGAATTAGATGTGAAGCTATCCAAAGGAGAACTGTTAAAGGCAGAGAGCACAGATAGAACAAAGGCTTAAAATGTTCAAGGACAGGGAAGAAGTGGCAGGGACTCAAGCAGAGAGATCAAGTGAAGCAGCAGGAGGGAAATAGCTCCTGTAGGGAGCTGTGAGTCCTGACAGAGACTGTGGCTCTTTTCCTAAGTGAAAAAGAGAAGCCATGAAAAAGCTTGCACAGAAGAGCTAGTTATTTATTTATTTTTACAAATATCACCTTCACAGTTATGCTGAGAATAGACAGGGAGTGGACAAATGTTAAAGCAGGACTGGGGTGTATCTCAGCAGTGCAGCACCTACCTAGTACCAAAAAAAAAAAAAAAAAGAAAGAAAGAAAAAGAAAAAAGCCTGTCTATAGTCTGTAGTTGTGTTATAATGGATCACAAATGTCAAAGCAAAGCACCCAGTTCGACAGATATTGCAGAAATGCAGACAAGATACGGAGTTGGCTCTAGCCAGGAGGGTACAAGGTGACGAGAAATGTTCACATACTGGTTATATTTTGAGAGTAAAGAAAATAGAATCTGGATTTGGGTGTGAAAGGAAAAAAGAAAGGAAAGGAAAGATCAATCATGACTCCAAGTATTTTGCCCAAAACAGCTATAAGGATGACTACTTCCTTCAGTGGAATCACAGACAAACAAGTTTGGCTCTGAGGGAGCTAGAGGTCATGGACATGTTGAGTTTGAGGTGTCTCTTAAAATCCAATTGGAAATGTTGAGGACACAGTTCGGCACAAAAAGAAAGAGCTTCAGTGAGACTTTTGTGGTAACAAACAAACAAGCAAACACCACATTGATGTGAAAGGCCTAGGAAATTCTTTAAAGTCAAGAGAATGTTAAGATGATCAAGGAGTATAGAACCAGAAAGCCAGACGGCATGGCCTGGGTCATTCCAGCTATAGGAGAACGGGGAAGAGAAACTAGTAAGAAAGGAAAGTCAGTAAATCAGGTGCCCTGGGAGCCAACAGGAGAAGTCACTGTTCAGAGGCCAGAAGCTGCCAAAGGCTAAAAAAGTGGGGAGGGAGGGGCTCAGGGCCAACACACTCCCAGAAGGAGCAGGACCTAACCTGGCTGAAGCAGCTTTGACAGAAGACAGAAGGAGAAGAATTGGAGGGAGCTAGCAAACACACCCTTGTAAGGTGAAAAGCAAAGCAAAGAAGTGATAGAGAAATAGGATCAGGATAATTTTATAGCAGTGTTTAGATGGGAAAGATCCAGTAGAGAGGAAAAATGATCATTGTGGAAAAGAAAAAATTCCTGAGACCAAGAATCGCAGCACTTTCAGTATGGGAAGGGATTGGCTTCCCCAAAAGCTAATGACTGCTAAGGCTGAGTCCTTCTTCAGATATACAGTGGGATTTCTACCTGAGATCAGGGAGGAATTTCAGAGGTAGGTGGGCCTTGCCACCTGCAGCCTGTTCTGTCTATTTCCAAGCTGTTCCCAGAAGTATCTTGTCATTATATCATGCAGGGCGAATGTCTTAAAAGCATAAAAGATTGAAGGCAGGTAAGAATCGAAATCATAAATAATTGTGAGAATTAAGTCACTGGGGCCAAAGTGACAGGCAATGTAAATTGTATTGTTTCCCCACCTAGTGGTCAGAATAAGTTTGTGACACTTTCTGCTCTTTGACTCAGACATTTGCAGCACTGAGATGGAACAAAGGGCTATGCTTATCGTCATTAATGTTCAAATCAATATTTCAGGTGTAGCAACACATTTCTTGGTTCCATTTTTTAAAATGAATTCTAATTCTAAGAGAATAATCTTTATAAAAACAGCCATTGGTTGAGTGTTTGGGCACCTGAAAAAAAATTACATGGTTATTAAGAGTAATGAGACAGGAAAAGCAAGATAATAAGAAATAATAAATGAAGGCAAGTGACTAATGTTAGCAAAGACAAGCGTGAACAGTTTTTCTCAAGACATTCATAGTTTAAGGGTTTGTCTTGGTAAGAATTTACCATGATAGGGCGGGTAAGATAGCTCAACGATCTAAAGTGCCTGCTTAAGCAAGCTTAGGTAAGCGCAGTGTATGCAGTTTGATCTCCGGCACCATATGCGGGGCCAGCCCCATCCCCAGGGTGGCTGCCAAAAAAAAAAAAAAAAAGGAACTTACTATTATAACTTTTAAATTGATTAGACATGCTTAAAATGATCCTAGGGACATTCAGGATCAGTTGTCCATTGCCAGTTCAGCTTACCTAACTACATTTGAGAGTCTTTGGTTTAAGCAAGACACAGTCTTTAAATTTCATAGGAATTAAGTATAGGAAGACACTATATACACCAGATGGGGGGAAAAAAAGCCACCGCATATCTTTCATCATAAAGGTAGGTATAGGATAGGTATGTGTCACTAAGGATTTCCCTTTAAAAATAAAAACTCTGATAATTTAAAAGCAAAATTCATGAGCAGCAAATAAGGCATGAAAATCAATGTTATTATATCTTTAATTGTCAGACAATAGAGCCCAATAGCTTTATATAAATGACCATCTTAATATAAAATTGTTATAATTTCACTTTCCCTGTGTAATTTTGTGTGCTATAACAATAAAAACAAAGAAGTGGTTTCCTAAGGAGACTTACTATCACAATGATGAGCTTCTTTTTCTGCTCCTTTACCCCGCCCTTGCCTCAGTTGCTACATCTTTGGTTATGCCTAGTGTCATTTTCTCTTAGTCTCTCTGGAGATTTTCTTAAAGCCTAGAGAACTTTAAACAGTTAGCAACAATTTTTTCTGAGTTTATTCAATATATTGGCACCTGTTTCTTCTCCCTACTTTTCCCTTCTTACTGTCATTGCTATTGTGACTCATTTCATATTTATTTTAACCTTATATATAATAAATTCAGACTTTTATACAATGCACTATAATTTACATGCTGTCATGCTGGATCTATGAATGAATGTACACAAGCAAGCATTGCCTGTGGACAATAAATGCTTTTCATAAATGCATAGATACACATCGATTGGTGCACTATGGAAATGCCCTCCATTTACAAATATTTGTCATTTATCCAGGTGTCTTAAGAAGTAAACTTTAAGAGGGCTATAAATTTTATTACATAGAATATCAATGTATCTCGATATCTAAAGTATTTATGTCTTCTAATTAGTATTAATTAAGGTTAATAATGCAAAGGTCTTATTTAAGTACTTGTATTTACATTATTTATTTGCTATTCTACTTACACATCATTAACTATATCCAGGAGAATCTTTGATGAATAATTAGACAACACAAACAGAACCAACCAAATTTTTCAAGTCAATAGTTCTGTTATTAAATTTAGCTGATTAAATTCTCTTAGATATTCTATACTGTCTATGTAAGTATAATATTTTGAATTTCATCTCCAGCATTTCAAACACCAGATAGACAAATTTAATGACCTCACTAAGCGAAACCCTCTCATGATTCATAAATCTATCAAATTAAACAATGCTCAATTCTCTTAAATATTAACAGATTTATAATTGGATCCTTCTTATTTTTAAGAAGTATATTTATTATTAAAATATCTTAAGCATATAAAAGATAGGAGCAATAATACCAGAAATCCTTAAGTTGCCTTTACCAACTTCAGCAATTATAAACATATGCTCAATCACAATAGTCCCTCTTCTTATATTACTCTGAAACTAATATCAAATATCATAGTTTCATTCATAACTATGTCAGTAGTTATTTCTCAAAAACAGACTTCATATGTTAATATAAAATATCAAATCAGTGTTGAAATTTCCAGTTGTATATGACAGTATGCGTGTGTATGAATTTCGCTTAAACATGAAACCAAAGTCTATGGACATCTTTGTTCGATTATAATTCTCTTTAAGCTGTTTACCTTTTATCTTTTTTCTTTCAATTTAAAGAAGTTAAGTTAGTCTTTTCTCACTGCTTCTCTATGGTAACTTTACTGTTCTTCTCTGTATTGTGTTTCCTATAGATTTAGTAGATGCATGTGGATGTGATAGATCAAATTTTGTTCTTTTTTGCTATTATCTAGTTTCATTTGGGGTTTCTGGTAAGATTCATTGTCTTACTTTCCTCGGAGGTGTGACATAGTACTCCAATAAACAAATTAAAAGAGGAAAGGTGTATTTTAGTTCAGTTTGTAAAGGGTTTAGTCTGTAGTTGCCTGGCTCCAAGGTACAACACGAAGGCAGGGAAGACTCACTGAATTACACAATGTTCTGACATGACCAGTTTAATAAATTAATTCAATGTTTCTTTACATTTAACCTAAAGAGAAAGCTTAAGTTTCAACTTTCAATTTCTTTAAAAAATGAGTTTGTTCAGCAAACTAACCACCTACTTAGGCAAGCACAGGGGCCGGGGTTCAATCCCCAGCACTACATGCTTTGCTGGCCCTGCCCCCAGGTACACTGAGCCAGTCACCAAGACTGGGCATGGTAGCACATGGCTGTAATTCCAGCAACTGGGGAGGCTGAGACAGGAGGATCACTACGAATTTAAGCTGCGTAGTGAAACCCTATACCAAATACATTTAAAAAAAGTTTGTTGGAGTCACAGTTGATCATTATAGTTATATGTTTGCCATCTCAAGTAAAGACAGACAGATATATCCATCTCAATTCTTTGTAACCCATACTACAAAAATAGGCATAGGAGGAATTAGTTGTTCTGGTGATCAGCAACATAGTACAGTAACTATAATCTCTAGTATTCTTTATTATAGTTCAAAATACCTAGAAGAGTCCAAAGGCTCACAACACATAGAAATAACTGTTTTTGAGTACTAGAAATATTAAATTATTTTGATTTGAACATTATATTGTATATGTACATCAAATTATCATATTATGTTCCATAATTATATACAAACATTTTGTGTCAAAAAATTACTCACTGATGAACAAATAAATTAATCGCCAAAGGCCACATATTATATGATTTTATGTTTTAGAAAATGTCCTCAAAAGGCAAATACTCAGCGACAGCATGACAATTAATGGTTGCCAGAAGTGGGGGAAGTAGGGTTGGGAAGTGACTTCTTAATGGGTATGGAGTTTCCATTGGAGGTGATGAAAATATTTTGGAACTAGATGTTGGTAACAGTTGGACAACAATAATTATGCTGTATGTCACTGAGTTATGCTCTTTAAAATAGCTACAATGATAAATCTATTAAGTAAAATTAGACAAAAACAAAGACCTGTTAGATTTGAATTATGGCCAGAAGAACAAGACAGGTTCATGAAAGTGTTGAAATGCACCTCTCAGGGAGAAAGACAAGCAGATATCAAGTCATCTTTTTCTTATACAATTTCACACCCTGTCTTTATATCCCTACATTTCCAAAAGAAGAAAAATAGTATCTGTGAAAAAAGAAAAAGTGTCCTAAACCATATATGTACCCAGTGAGCTCTTTTTACAAAAAGATCAAAGTGATAAGAAGGTATTTCCAGAACACACTCTTCAAATGGACAGAATTCGTTTTTCAACAAGGGTCCAACACTCTTTCCTAGTTTTAAAGGCAGTTTGTGTAATGATTCTGAGATTCATATGATTACATTTTTGTGATAGAAAGATCATGTTAGCAAATTTTGCAGAAAGGACTGCTGTCAGGATGAGGAAGAGGGAGGGAGAGAGAGAGACAGAGATATATATATAGAGAGAGGAAAACAAGCAGGCCTTGGCTGCAAGTTTTAACAAGGAAGTTACCAACATTAAAATAACATGGGAATGCATGAAATCATTCAGAAACAACTATTGAGTGAGGTAAGAAAAGAAAGCCAAGACCAGAACACAAAGGTAAAGACATATCATCACCAAGAGAGGAAGTTAAAGGAAAATAAACTCACAAAGGAAATTGTGGGCTAGTAGCCAGAGAGACAAGATGTTAGGAGATGTTTCGTGTAGAAACAAAGGAGGCTGTAAAAGGGTGAAAAATCAAACAATGTCGAGGGCTACAAAGCAATGAACTAAGAGGTGGGCTGAGAGGTGTCTGGTGGATTTGGCAACTACAATTTTTAGGAGCAGTTTTATGAAGACAAACAGTAGTTAGTGAAGAAAGGACCAGGAGGAGCGGAAAGAGCAAACATGAACACACTGTTCTTCTCAGCTGCAGAAAGGAGGATCATCTTGTAATGACAGCAATTCAGAAAAGCAGCAACTGTTTGCCTGGTATAGAGGACAGTAAACTGAGCTGAGAGAGAAAAAAAAATGAGGTATTTAGGAGCAAGGCCAGAAGCAAGAAGAACAATAGAAATAACAGGATAGTACAATTTAAGAAAACATTCTGAAGGACCCAAATTACTGAGAATTCAGATGTAATTCAGAAGACAAATGGAAAGAACTTGGCAGAGAGAAAATAAGGATAACTATGGCTTCAGATAAATTTATGGGCTAGCATAAGAAAATACATTTTCTTAAAGAAATTCATATCCAATTACGGCTGTTTTATTGAAATTGAAAACAACAGGGTAATCGATATATAGGGGAAAGGACAGGGACAGAAGATTTGAGGAAAGTGGCGAAAGTTTTGAATAGGTATTGAGGCAGAGAAAGGTAAGTAGGAAAAGAGCAATAGAGACCACAGCATAATGAGGGTGGAGTAGAAATTACCAATAATTTTTAATGTCCAAAGTCTGTAAAATTGAAGGGCCTGGCCAGATAGCTCAGCAGACTAAAGCTCCTGCTTACAGAGCACAGTGGCCAGGGTTTGATCCCCAGCATGCTGTGCTGGTCCAGTCCCTGGGGTACACTGAGATGGCAATTGAGACTGGGCATGGTGACACAACCCTGTAATCCCAACACTTGGGAGGCTGAAAACAGGAGGATCACTGTGAGTCCAATCTGTGTAGTGAGACCCTATAGTCCCTGTACTAAATACATTTTTATAAAAGGTCAGTAAAATTGGTGATTATCTTAGCTAAATTAGTTAATATGAATAAGATTAGAAAACATACGTGGTTACATAAGTCATTAAGAACTTCTGGGATCCAAGCATTGTAAGAACAGTTGGCGTTAAGTGGTTGAGAACAAAGCACCTTGGAATCCGAGCCACTAAGTGATGGAAGTGAAGGCAGATGGAAAACATCTGCAGAAGAATGAGGAGTGGGGGACGGAGCAAACTCCACTTGGTGTGTTTGCCATAGGACCACTCAAATGCCTTTACAATCTGGGACTGCACAATCCAGTTACTGTAAATTTAATGGCAACCATATGACTCCCTTGAAGCCATGAATTCATTCTACACATCCACTGTGAGCTCACAGGGCTGTGCACTAGCTTCTCAAGTCTCCATTTTTTTTGCTACGTTGGCAGGACAAATATAGGGCTGAAGCCAATTCTACATGTGAAGTTGGAAATCTTAGCAAATATCAAAGAGAAAAAAATAATTCAAACGATCACCTTTTTCCCTTCTGGATTGTAAAGTGGGCATTAACTTGCTCTAATTTTGCATTTTCCTCGTTCTTATTTTTAGAAGCAATATAAATGAAGAAAGTCAGGATGGCATCATGCACGCTGAAGGTAAGGGGCAAAAACATTTTATTTGTGACCTTAATCACAGAAAGGAATGAGTATAAAAGTTTAACCTATTTGTGGTTACTCATAAACTTTGTTCTCATAAGCCAATGTCCCTGCCTTACATAAAGAAATAAAATGTACCTTATTTGTCACCTTTTGTATTTTATGAACATCAGTAAAATGATTTTATGATTCAATTGTAAGTATCAAAAGTGCCATAGTGGGGCTGGGGAGATGGCTCAGTGGAATAAGTGCTTCCCTGGCAAGCACGAGGGCCTGAGTTCAATCCCCGGTTCTGCCAAAAAAAAAAAAAAAAGTGCCATAGTAAGTATCTTAGATATACATTCTAATTTGTACTTAGGTATCTTTGATAAAGCATTAGTTCTATTAACTTATTAACTGTTTAAAATATTGTCATTATATCCAATAATCATGTGTTGAAGTTCTTAATTACAGTATATTTTTTAATCCATAGGTACTGGAATTCTAGAGGAGGTCAGTTTTTTAAGTTTTTCTTCTCATATGATACTGCTATATTTAAAATACTTAAAAATTAATGTGATTCACTTCCTATGGGCATGAGCCAAACATAAAATTTTAATGAGTAATGATGGTATTTTTCCATTTGTAATCTTATTTCATCTACAATGCTTCAGACATTACACACCAGTCAGCACACTGACTCATAGGAATGTTGTAGTGCTGATCATAAACTCATGTCTGCCTTGTGTCATTTGAGTGATACAAGAGAGAAAACTAAATATTTTTGTACTTGATTCCTTCATCTGTTTCCTAGGACAAAAAACTAATTTTTTACACAATCAAAAATGACTTATACTTAAATTACATAAATTCAAAAATATTTGTTTTATAAATATTTATTAATGAAGGCTGTATATGTTGCCTTTTCAATAACAGAAATTAATCTTTGTCTATGTTTTCCTTCGCAGGAGCAAGAGAGTGAAGGAGAAACGTATGAAGACATGTATGAATTATGTTCTTTTTTACCATAATAATTTTTTTCTAAATTGAATATAGCATTTGGTTAAGGAGGAGCATGAGTACACACCACTGTTATGCCGGGAAAGCTTTACCTGTTCAAATGACTAGCATGAAAGAATAACCTCTGTTTGCATACAAAGGACTAAAGGTTCTTTACTTCTCTAAGGATCTAGAGTACTCTGCTAACGAACTGTTGTGTGTGAGGCCCAAGACCTACGCACTACTAGAGAGACCACAGGCAGGAATCTAGACATAGAAATTTGTATGTCTTTTTTTCAGTGTACTGTGGAGAAAATGGATTCCTATATTTGTACTGCCTTCTGCACTCAAGCAAAGGAAAGGCTCTGGGAAGTAGCTTAAAACAACACTCAAACTTCCAGTTTGCTGAAAAGATTTTAAAAACTATCTACCAAAAATATCTCCAAAATGGATTTTTAGGTGGCCTAAGATATTTCTTGACATGTGAATGAAAGTAGAGATGAACATTTCTACTGAAATCTACCTGATTTAAAATCAAATTTTGAAATCCCATGTCTTGATTTTCTCTACCCAATTTTTATTCAAGCCATTCTGACCAAAATTACTTAACCAAGGTTAGCCTGTGTGACTGTAAGCACACACTTGTTGTGCCCAGGAGGAGAAAGAAATTAATAATTGTATTTACAGCAGCACACAAGGACAAACCTTTCTGACTGGGTGTTGCACTTGGTGGTCCAAGGTGTAAAGGCCAGGAGAGCCCTTGCAGAGAGCCCTCATCTTCGTTCCTCTTAATGAAGGAGGCTTTAAAAATGATCTTACATACCCAGGATGGTCTTACCCTCCTGTAAACTTCAGAGGCCGTGTTTGGTGATGGTTGCCACTTCTGTGGTGGCTGTCAGCCCTGCAGGTACAGAAACGACCTCAGTATTTGTATTTACAGAGAAGCCTCCAAAGAGCGAGACAAGAAACGGGAAAAGGAAGAAAAGAAGAGATTAGAGCTAGAAAGAAAGGAACAGAAAGAAAAAGAGAAGAAAGAACAAGAGCTAAAGAAAAAATTTAAAGTAAGCACTTCCTGCCTGATAGGTGAAACCCCAACATCTTTTTGCGCCTTTCTCTGGAGAGGCGTGCTGGTCTTGAAAACTTGTGTAGATGGGGAATTAATTACAGTTTTCAAAACAGGATCTATCTTCCTAACAGTATTTTTGTTGTCCAATATACTACCTTATGCCTGCACTAAAAATTGTAATATGATAAAATCCCGATAAAATATAATTTAGAGGCTTGTTTTCAGTGAGTATCCAGGGAATTTTATGTTCACCGAGTCAATGAATAGTCCATTACTCAAAACTCAGCTTGATTCTCATTTTCACATGATTCTTATTGGCATATTTAGTCTGTGAGTTTAAGACAACACACAGGACCACACACACATAAGTGCCCTCTTGGCATGTGGTGCCAGGGAAACCAGCGGCCCTTAGATGAACCAGATTTGTCTCAGGCTAACATTTCTTTGAACTAGTCTGGTTGCTGGTGTCTAAAACTGACTCCCATGTTTACTTTTATTTCAAGCCTATGTATACGTTTACTTCCAGTAACTATTGTTTTAAGTCCCACTTTGTCTACTGGGACTTCTGATCTTCGTATTTTCTGCTCTCTGCCTGAGTTCTGTTAGTACTATCACTCAGCAATGCGGGCACAGGCTGTATCCTCATGGTTTCAGCGTCATAGCCCATCTGGTGCACGTCTGGCATCTCCAATATATTCTGAGTGATTATCTGCATTACAAAGCTGTTCTTCACTTTAAAAGAATTGATATAATTTTTAAAAGATATATTGCTCAAAAAAAAAGATATTGCTCTAGAGCATTTAATACATAGTTTTACTTCAATTTAAA
>NW_004524578.1:32798776-32805005 GCF_000260255.1 Octodon degus
CTCTCTCTCTCTCTCTCTCTCTCTCTCTCTCTCTCTCCCCCCCCATCTATCTACATATGTAACATTAAAGTAAAGGCTCAACAGCATAGTACAAGCAAAACATACAGCGGGGAAGCATTTGGACAGATATGGATTCTAATTCCAGCTCTACATATGGTTTTTTAAACTTGAGCTTATTCCTTAACTTCTCAGAGACTCAGATTCTTACAGTTTAAAATTAAATTATACCTTTACAGAAAGTTTGTTATGTAATGAAATACAATATTGCACAAAACTTAGCACATGCATCACAGATTACCTATAAATTTTGAAAGAACTCACTATATACAAGTAAATCATTCTTATGTTATAAATGTTAAAATATCTTACACAGAATGCATGACTAACACTTTATATTTTTTTCAATTGAAAAATTACTAGCTTAAATAAAAATCTACACAGTACAATTCCTAGAGATTGTTTTGTAGTTTTCAAGGATCTATGTGAGATTTTGTTGTTGTTGTTGTTGTTGCTGTTGTTGTTGTTGTTATTAATGTCATTTCTTTTGGAAAATTAGTAAGAAAAAGAGTATAAAAGTCTTATCAATAGATATAAACTTAAAATTTTGCCAAGATTAGGACTTTATAAGCTATCTTTGTCTCTAAAATGTTAACAGATACTGGGTAAAAAAAAGAAATGCACCAATATCATGGCATACTGTATTTTAATCTAAGATTTTAAAGACTCTGATTGGTATGTCATTGATGGTAATTCTAAAATATGTCATAATAGACATGATAAATTTAGTAAAATACAGCAAATCTTCAATAATCACAATGTATACTTGCATACCAAAAGATCAAGGAAATTCTATTGAAAATGCTAATTTAGGATTAAAAATTAGGAATTTAAGATTTTTGATCAAAACTAGATTATTATTCTACTGTCAAGAAACCACCATACTACTCAGGGAATTAATTTTAAAAAGTTCACACAAAGCTGTTTTTTTTAACTTATGAAGCTATTTCTAAAATGTTATCTTGTTTATAGCAGATACTGTTTACTTCAAATTTATCCATAGAAACACAAAGTTTTTTTGTAATAATAAAAAAGAAAGACAAATTACTTTTCCCACAGTACAATGTACCACCACCATCACCACCACCACCTACATTTCCTTTTACTGTTTTAGGCCTACAGAAAACATTAGAATAACTACACAAGATAACTGGGGTATAGTTCAGTGGTGGAGTAGATGTGTGAAGTGAAGCTGTTGGCTTAGTTAATCAAAAGCAGAAGGGCCTGGGAGATGGCTCAGTAGAATAAACACTTGCCTGGCAAACGCAAGGGCTTGAGTTCAATCCCGGTTGGAGGGGGTGCGGGGGGGAGGGAAGCAGGAAAGGAGAAAGAGGGAGGAGGGGAGAGTGCTATGCAATGAAAGAAAAACAGACTGAACAACAAAAAGAGAGGGAGAATTTTTATGTAGTAAGCAGACAACAGCACAGCATGTTCCTTAAAATCATGTTGTGTTCAACGCAGACTGCCTTACATAGATGGTAACCAGTTGTCAGGAGCTGCCCCTGCAGACTGCTTAGCATTCCTGTGGTCAATAGATCCCTGCCACTGTCTGCTGCCCCCAGCCCAAGTTCACCTGTTCTTTGCTGGTCCTGCTTGCCCTTTGGTTTTCCCTTAACTCTCTCTAATGGAAAATTTATCGAGATTGACATTTACCTTTGATTTCTACTTAAAGCTTATAACTGTTGAAGACAGGAAGGTTAACAAGTTGTGGACTTATTATCTTCTAAAACTGGATTCCTTAAATTTTTTCTGAGTAGTAAGAAAACCTGTTATTCTTTTCTCTAATTGCAGCTAACAGGCCCTATTCAAGTCATCCACCAGGCAAAAGCTTGCTGTGATGTCAAAGGAGGAAAGAATGAACTGAGCTTCAAGCAAGGAGAAGAAATTGAAATAATTCGTATCACTGACAACCCAGAAGGAAAGTGGTTGGGCAGAACTGCAAGAGGGTCTTGTGAGTGCGCATTTCCCTATGATTTCAAAATGGATTTTTTTCTTGGTGGGAAGCCAGTATTAAATGTTTAGACCCTTCTAGAACTATCAGCATCAAGTCAGGATATGTTACTGAGTAGGAAAATCTAAAATTGCAAGTCAAGTTCTATCTTCACCTCACCTGTAATCATTTTTGTAGGGGACAATGTAGATTATTATATTGTCCAAGTTCAATATTATTCCAAAGATTACCAAAGGTCATTAGAGTTTTCATTTAGGTTAAAAGGGAAAAATATTTCATGTAAATCACTTCATAATCTTTAAGTGGATTATAGGCTGATTCCAAAGTACAATGGGATAAAACAGAAAACAGTAAAATGTGTCCATGCAGCAGATCCGTGAATCAGATAAAGGGAAATTTTAAGGCTCAAGTGGGCAATTGCTGTTTTATTTTCAACTCTAAAATATTTAAGTTACAGTTGCCTGAACTTAAGTCTCCCCCTCCTTTTTTTTGGTAGATGGCTATATTAAAACAACTGCAGTAGAGATTGATTATGATTCTTTGAAAAGAAAAAAATCTTCTTTCACTACTCTTCCCTCAAGACCCGTTGAAGATGACCAAGAAGTATATGATGATGTTGCTGAGCAGGATGCTAATAACAGGTGCGTACAAATACAGATTGTGAGACACATCGGAATGTTTCCCTGTCAGAAGGTTTGTGTTGTGAGAGCTTGGAACTCTATTACCTTCAATACCTCCTAATGGTTGCTATCATTAAACTGAATCATCACTCACCATCACCTCGATATGGGTGAAAGGTTATTTAAAATAACCTAAAATATAACACATAAAATATCAATTTTAGCCTTTGTTACTCTGAAATATAACACTAAATGTACTGTATGTTGTTCTTATTCAAAAATATAACAAAAACAAGGAATGAGTTTTATTGCAACTCCTATTTTAACCTTTAAAAGTAAAAATTGAATTCCTTATGATTCCTGAGAATCAACCAAGGGCCCAACTTGCAATTTCCTACTTATTCCACTAGATTGGGTTATCTTTTTTCAAAAGTAATGAGAAGGGTCAGGCTAAAGCACCTGCTTAGGCAGAGCACAGCGTCCCTGGCATGCCATGCTGGCCCCAACCCCAGGGCGCACTGAGAAGGCGATTGAGACTGGGTGTGGTGGTGCATGCCTGTAATCCCAGCACTTGAGAGGCTGAAAACAGCAGGGTCACTACAAGTCTGATCTACATAGTGAGACCCTGTAGACCCTGCAGACCCTGTTCCAAATATATATTTTTTTAAAAATCCAAGATTGAACATCCTCATTGCTTTAGGTGTTGAGTGAGAGTGCCAGGAGGCAATGGCAGGGAACTGCATCAGAGCAAAAGGCTCACGTCACTACCCATGAAGCAGAGGAGAAAGGAGGAGCCGAGATTCCACAAGTTCCTCTGGCACCATGCTTGCATGCCCTTGGACCTCCCAGCAGGCTTCTCTGCAGGGCTACAGCACCTCCTAATACAGCCATCCTGGGAACCAAACCTGTAGCACCACTGGTCAAGTGCAACCCTCAACAGTCTCTTTTTCCTTTCCACCCTTTTCAGTCTTCAGCCTCCTTCTTCTCCCCACCCCTTCTTTCTCTCTTTGTCCCAACTTTGATACTCCTTTATCTTTCCTCCTCCTTTCTACTTCATCTTTCCTCTTCTATCATTTCTTCTTTTCTCCAACCTCTCTCTTTCTAGTGCATCACATCCTCCCCTCAGGTTGAGAGAAAAAGAGGAAAATTCCTAGATTACTTAAGAATACTCATTTTTCCATGTCCAATTCATGAAATTGGAAAATTTCCTTTGTGATTTTGAAAACCTTTGATAGATCTTTAATTGGGTGAAATTGTTTACCTTCTTTATAATTCAGGTTACACAGAAGAAATTCAAAATTAGAAAATATTTTAACAATGTAAATCCATCAAGCTGGTAATGCACTTCTAAAACATATAAGAATTATATTTCCTTGGGACCAGGGAGATGGCCTGAGTTCAATCCCCTGTTCCACCAAAAAAAAAAAAAAAAAAAAAAAAAGAAAAAAGAAAAGAAAAGAATTATATTTCCTCTTATGACCTTATACTTCACATCACCAATTAACTTGCTGGGTTGCTTTCTTGCAGTTTTGTGTTTCTAGAACAGGTGATATCCTGCTACACTTTCTCTCCACATTACAATCATAAATTATGTAACCTAGACTAAAGATGCAATGCTTACAATAATGTTTAGATTACAAATTGACTTTTGTAATGGCAAGCACACTTCTTTGTTTGAGTTTCAGCAGGTAGAAATTTTAGAGTCAGATGATTTTTCTAGCAATCATATTCTACAATTTACACAGCTTTTTGGACATGAGTATGTCATGTATATTATTGAGTGATCAAGAAACACCATGCATCTTTAAATTTAGAAAGAACTAGCATAGCGAAAGACACACTGCCATTAAACTTCTTTCAGAACACGCCTCAATTTGTGCATACTTTTCCCACCATTCATGCCACTTTCCAAACCAATTCCAGAAGTTGTCTTTTGTGAGCATCTTTTTTTTTTTTTTTTTTTTTTTTCTGGTACTGGGGATGGAACTCAGGACCTTGTGCTCATCAAGCAGGTACTTATGCCAATGAGCTGTATCCCCAGCCATGCAAACATCTGTACTAGTTGTGATAGAATATATGGCGAGCGCTGATGCTAGCTGCCATCCAATGGCAAGATAGGCTCATAGAAAATATTACCATGTATTCTCATCCACAACTTCGGGCCCTCTCCCCAAGGACAAAATGACTATGAATGGAAAATGTTTTGAATTAAATCAGGACATGGAGGCAGCCACAACACAAATAAAGACAGTCATGAGAGATTTTCAGAACTGCTTCAAAAAGTGGTGAGAATGCAAGGATAAATGTGCTTCAAAGTGAAAGGGGAGTGTTTTGTGGCAATATGTCTTATACTGTAATAATTTTTTAAGCTTAAACATTCACTGTATATTTGGATTGCACCCTTATGTACTTCATCTTTATTTTTTATTTTTATTTTTTATGTACTTAGTAGAGGTCTATAGGATCTACAGGGTCTCATTACATAGATCAGACTCATAGTGATTCTCCTGTTTTCAGCCTCCCAAATGCTGGGAAGACAGGCACGAGCCACCACACCCAGTCTTAATCGCCATCTCAGCTCACCCCACCAGTGAGACAGGCGTGGCACAGCAGGGATCAAACCCTGGCCTCTAGACACTTTAGTCTGCTGAACTATCTCACTGGCCTATATTTCATCTTTAATTTCTACAGTGATTCCTTTTGGGAAGTCAAAGAACCCCATTTTCATTAAAAATACATATTTACACTGAGACAGTTTCAAAACAAGAGACAAGAAAAAATGTCATAGGACTGTCATGCTACAGTGCTGTATATGGTTAGATTTCTAAATTTCATTGTAAAAATATGTAATTTTTTATTCCCATTTTTAAAAATTTTTATCTTCACATTCTGTAGGGATTTAAAGTTTAACATATCAATACTTAATGGAAAATACCTGTTCTATGTTCTGTCAAAGATTTTTTATATTCAGACAGATAGGTTAAGCTCATTAAGCTTCTCTTCTGGAGTGTTAACAACTAAAGTTTGCAGATCAAAAATTACAGAAAAAGAAGAGCTACAAGAATAGCCAACATTTTGGCCCTAGACATTCAAGGTCAACTCAGGATATACAAGAACCTGTACTGTAACATACTATAACTCATTGGTGTCCCAAATTTTCTGATCAAGAAGATTATGGGGCCACAGAGGAAAGAGATCAACGATGCTATTTATACTGGTATGCATGCCTAAGGAAAAAAAAATCTATACAAAATGAATAATATTCTTAAAAATATTATTTAACCATCATAAGTAAATATTCCCTAAAGCTATTACTATCAACTTTTTCCACTTTATGACATCTATCCATAACTCTAAAAGACATGCTTTAGTTAGTAAACATTAAGTAGAAAAAAGTATCCTACTTAATAACAAGATACAAGGGCCTGCCAAATAGCTCAGCGGACTAAAGTGCCTGCTTAGGGAGAGCACAGCAGCTGGGGTTCTATCCCCAGCGTGCAATGCAGGTCCTGCCCCCAGGGCGTATTGAGATGGCAATTGACACTGGGCCTGGTGGCATGCGCCTGTAATCCCAGCACTTGGGAGGCTGAAAATAGGAGAA
>NW_004524578.1:32805715-32812188 GCF_000260255.1 Octodon degus
CCTCCCCCTGCCTCTTGTGATCTCACTACCTCTCCTTCACCTATCAAGTGTTTTATGTTCTAAACAGTTCACTGCAGAAAGTTGAAGAACTGATCTAGAAGTGAAATAAATGGGCAACAGCTTTGCCGTTTGTTTGTAACAATCATGTGCCTTAGGAATTGGGTATGAGAATGACCGGTGAAAACATTTGCCAGGGTCCGCAAGCAGCTAGAACGCATCTAATTCTAACTACAGGTTTCACACTCAAAGGGAAGTGTCAGAGAAAATAGTTATGGAACAGAAGTAATTAGAGAGTACACTTCAACTTCTATTAAAATCAATTTCTTCTTTATATCATACAACACTTAGAACATGGCTTTTCTACAAACCTCCATTAGCAACTGTATGGTTTTTATTTCAAAATTAAGCAAAGATCTGTACCAAATTAAAGGATCAGATCAGAATACAAAATCGTCCTGCGTGATTGTAACATCAAACTATTGCCTTTTGCTGGCAGATAATCCCAAGATCAGAAGTGGAAGCGTAAAGTGCAGTTAGGTAGAGAAATGAGTTTGAGTAGCTCAAATTCTCAGAGCCTCAGCTTCTTTTCTGTAAAATAAGGGAATTGAGTAAGTAGGTGACTTTTGATAATTTTTCCCCCAGCCTTCACTGTTTATATTATTTTTGCTCTCATAGAACTCCTACTTTAGTGGGAGACACAGACACGAAAACATGTAATTATAAAGACTAAAACAGAAAATATATAATGCTTTGGAAGTAAGTAAACACAATCTAGATTTAAAGAGTCAGGGACTACTTCAATTTTGAAATGCTTTTTCTTTTAAAAATTGTAATGCTACTCAACTAAGAATCAAATGCCTCAGTTCTAAGATGTTGGAAGGAATTGAATTTAATGTAATAATAATAATTGGTGTATATTGCTCCTGGAACAGCACTCCTGGGGAAAGTTTTAATAGTCTATCTACGGAATGATGTAATGATATATAATCTGAAAACTGCCTGGTGGGGAAATGTTAACAGCAAACTATACTGTTAGAATGTCATATGCAGTACTGTAACTCACTCGGTTCTCTTTGGTTTGTGGTGGTTTGTTTTGTCATGTTGCATTGTGGTTACACAACTACTATGATAAGGAACTTTATCTTCTTCTTGACGTGGACGTACTGATAACTTTTAACTAGAATAGTGTTTGTCTTTTATATAACTACTCAATGCATGTATACTTCTTCCTAGGAGCTAAATAAATCATCTATTAACTTAATATTTCTGTTAATTTAGTATTTTTGGTTTTTTTTTCCTAGTCAAAATCAGAGTGGAAGTGGAGGTAAGCCCCAAGTCTTCTATGAGCATTTATGTGTTTCTTTACAACTTTTCAATGCATTTCTTCAAAGCTTCAACATCTTTGAGAATATTAATTACAAAATTCTGGGGCTGGGGAGATAGCTCAGTAGAATAAGTGCTTCCCTGGCAAGCACAAGGGTCTGAGTTCAATCCCTGGTTCCACCAAAAAAAAAAAAAAAAAAAAAAAGTTTTAGTTGCCTCATAACGACAGAGATCTTGATGAAGAGAATAAGCATTGACCTGGGACTCAATGACCTGGATCCCATCCTGGTCCCCAAGTAGATTCAAGAAAGTCATTCCTTTCCTCCAAGTTTGTTGTGGATCTAGGGTGATCCTGCTTACAGTGTGCTCAGGGCAGGCTGGGTTTATGCCAGCTGTTCAAACACAATTAATAATAGTTATCTGCCTTCACTTCCAGAAATAGTTTCCTTAGGAGACGATTTGTATGGTCTCCTGGACTATGCCTCCTAAAAACCCCTGAATCCCACAGCACCAAAATAAGGAATTTAAAACCTGTTAGGGTTCCAATGCTTACACTAAAAGCTAACTTCCATACATCTTCCTGTTCATAGAGGGTACTCGATAAGCACTTGTTAACTAGTTGTCAAGTAGCAAAGTTCCTGAAGACTGTAGCATAATAAGCGAAGGGGTTTAAATTTAAAACAGATTCATTATAATGTCACCTTTAACTTTTTTGTTTGTTTCAGTCATCACCAATGTTTCAAGATTCTCCTTTCATTACATTTGATTACCTTTACTGATATCTTTAATTTCTAAATACTGGGGATTAAACTCAGAGCCCTTGAACTGAGTTACAGCCCTGCTGTTCTTACTTTCTGTTTTGAGACAGGGTCTCTTGGTAAGTCAGCAAGTGGGCAAGGTGGGGCTCAAGCCTCTTGCGATCCTTCTGCCTTGGCCTCGCAGCAGCTGGGACTCTGGTTGTGCTCCACAAACCTCATTAGTCACTTCATCTCAGTTACTATTTTTTAATGATCACTATTAACTCAGTTTTTCTTCTCACCTCTTTCTTCACTTCCCTTCCTCCCCAGTAAATATCAAACCCACTCACTTTATGTTTTCTCATGCTTATACTTGCCCATTCTCTTCATCTCAAACCCAAAGTGCTGCTCATTATGCTTCATCTCTTTATTGTAACCAGGCCTTATAAGTTCCATTTTACCTATTACCCATGTGAAAGGGAGAAATTGAAGGACATTTTCATTTAAGTGGTTAATAAAAAGAGGGATGTTTCCTGCAGTAAAATCAATTTGTTATTAAAGTCTGAGTGACCTCTATGTGATTAAATGATAAAATTAATATACTATTTTTCTGTACAATCTAACAGAAGGAGCGTTCCCACTTCCACCAGATGACATTTATGATGGGATAGAGGAGGAAGATGGTGGCGATTGGTAAGAATAATCAGTGAATTCCCTTGTTGGGAAATATCGTGTCTCTGTGGAAGTTGAGCTTTGATTTCCAGTTAGGATAGAAAGCAGAAAATCATGCTCTTTATTGCAGTCCCAACATGATTTGAATGTTAACGGCAACCATACGTCAAAGAAATGGTAGGTTATTTGGAAGAACCCCAATAACTCACAAAAGAAATGAAATGAAAAGGATAAAGTACCAGCACTGCAGATATTTTCCAAGGCTCTTCTAATTGTTTATTTATCAACCAATAATTTACGGTTATTTACAGTCAGAACTGAAGTAAGGTTGCTATCTGTGAAAGACTCCTACTAAATACTTAATTTTAGTTTAGGAATGTATTTTTATTTTTAATAATAATTTATAAAAATGATCATTTTTAGGTTAATAATAAAATAAATTTTCTTATTTCTATTTTGAAATGGT
This sequence comes from Octodon degus, assembly GCF_000260255.1. Classification (NCBI taxonomy): domain Eukaryota; kingdom Metazoa; phylum Chordata; class Mammalia; order Rodentia; family Octodontidae; genus Octodon; species Octodon degus. The sequence continues at coordinate 32,808,914 of NW_004524578.1, forward strand.
ATATTTAAAATCTTAAATCTACTGATCACTTAATTTTAATCATGATGCTAAATTAACTGTCACTTTCTTAGCTCCATATTTTAGGAATCAGGAAAAATCTCACTAAATAGGAAAAAAAATGGCTAACATAGTAGGAAGCATTCAGACACAGTGGTCTCTAAGCTTAATAACACTCTTTTGTTGAAAACAATGAGTTATTTACTGTCCCATGATCAATATAGTACAATAATCAAAAAGCTGAATGTCCACACAATGTCTTCACGTTCTGATTATTACATTCTGATCAATGCCTGCATGCTCAAAAGTTCCGCGCCACAGGTTGAAGAGAAGAGTAGCACGTGGTCCTGGGGAATTTTGAAGAAGTTAAAGGGAAAAGATGACAAAAAGAAAAGTGTACGAGAGAAACGTAAAGTCTCTGAGTCAGACAATAATGAAGGTTCATCGTAAGAGTCGACCAACCAAACTCAGTACAAATAACAACACTAATGTTAACTGAATTGAATGCTACTAATATTCTGTAACCAATAATCAGATCCTCATAGATTTAAACCCTCTAACTGTTGTGTTCCATTAATCATCTTAGACTCACATATAGTACCATCCTTCAACTCACTCATCAAATAATAAGAGGAGCCCATGTATTCAAGGACCTTCATATAACTGAAAACGTATTTTACTTTTCTCACAAACATCCAGGAAACACAAGCCATACCCAGGTACATGCATCCCTCACACGTTCACTTCACACACCTTCAGGCTCTCCATTTAGTAGCACTTTTTTAATGGCAGCATCTCATCCAAAAGCTTACAATTCCAGTTCCAAGTCCAATGTTACAAATAGTAAAATCGGTACTACTTTTACTAACTACTCTTAAAATATATTCTCTATTGAACAAATAATTTGCCAGAAATAAAGTTCACAATTTGGAATTTCTTTTCTCTATAGAATTTATGATCTTGGTCTTTTACATAACTCTGTCCCACAATAGTCACTTGAAGTTTTACTTGTTTACTCTATACTAAAGTTATCCTATGTATATATCTTAAGTTTGTCTAAATAGTAACCATTTCCTTGATAAAACTATAGCCTACATGAACTGCAAACATATACAAATAAAATTTAGAAATTATTTTAAAATTTGTCCAAATAAAAACTAAAGCACATTTTTTTTCTTTCCATTCCTAAAATAACCCTTTAGTATACATATGGATTTCAAGGATCCTAATCATTTCCTGGAGCAGAAAAATAATTCTGTTTTATATGCACCTAATGTAGTAACCACCATTAGCCAAAGTATGCAAGCTGTTAATTCTCATAGAATTCCTAATTTTAAGCCCAAAATTATTTCATGAAGGCAAAAACACAAAAACCATCAATAAATAACATACTTGAATCTTTAAGCAAATGTAACAAGAAATCTTTGAGCAATATTACTCAAATGTTGGGCTGGTGAGATGGCTCAGTGGTCTAAAGCACCTACTTAGAACAAGTTTAGCAAAACACATGGACCACGGTTCAATCCCCCAGCACCACAGGCCAGCCAGCCCCGCCCCCTGGTGGGCTGAGCTGGCCACACACACACACAAATAAACAAATAAATAAATAATAATCAAAAAAAGTTTAAAAAAATATTACTCAAATGTAATCTTTATTTAGAAATAAGTTTTTTCTACTTCAATTACATATCTTCCACTTCTGATTTTCATTCAAATTAGTTTTCCTTCCAATCATTCATTTGAATTAGTGATCCATTACACTCTAGCTATTTCTGTCCTATGCACTGTTCTTTCAAAGATATGTATGTGTTTGTGTATACATATATATTTAGAGGTCACCATTCAAAATTAATAAATGCAAAAGTCATTTTATGTTGCACCTAAATGCCACCTAATCCTGACTTCAGATCACTCCTACTAATAAGCTGTCACTACATAGTTCAAGGGAATGTTCCTTTCTTACTCACCATTCTCCTGCTTGGGGGTACAGTGTATATGTGGGGAGATAGAGCCATGTTCCTAGTGACTCTGTAGATCTGGACTCTGCATTTTATTCTTCAATTTAAATAAACAGTTTTGAGCCTCAGGTAGGAATGCCATAAGGACGCCAAAACACTGAGTCCATTTAATTTACTTAGGTGCATTGTATGTTCACACCTCAGAACAAATCTGAAAACATGGTCTAATGGCTGAGGGAACAATAAGGCAACTGGGTGTCTTGGCTTTTGATTTGTTTGGCCAACACTAGGGTTCAAAAACTCCTAAATTAATGGACAGAAGCCAGGACCTGTGGAGACAATGGAGAATGAGAAAGGAACAATGGTCAATAGACTAATTAATATTTTTAAAGCCTCTAGGCTATAGTCCACATATACCTCTCCTCTATGAGGAAATTAATGTATGGGTTCACATTAGTCTGATTTTAATTGCGTTCTCATTTTCTTTCCAGTTTCCCTTCTCCTCCTAAACAATTGGGTAAGTAATAAAAGCTATTGATGTATTTTATATCTTTGTTTTTTTTAGATGGAATAGTAGGAAGCAATGAATATTATTGCAGTATTTGTAAAGTCTTGAGTCTGAAAATAGTAAATATTGTCACCTTGAGCAGGTAACTTCGACCTAGACGGCCACATTGCTAACCTTAATCTCACAGTGGGATGAGAAAAATAAAGCGAGTTGATTACCTTACAACTATTCTGCCAGAATCTGCTACAGAGTTATGGATAAAAGGAATGGGACACATACTGACATTCCCCTTGTCCCCTGCCTGTTGGCCCCTGATATGTAGGACCCTGGCAAAAGTATCTAAAAGCATATCAGATTATGTGCTTTTGAAGTCCTTCCATATTTACTTTTTATTTTTAAAGTTGTATAATTTACATTGTATTGGGACATTTTAAAATGTAATATAGTTTCTTTTTTATATAATTCCATCAGTTTCTTCATCCCTGTTGAGACACATCTTTGAAAAGTTTTTTAAATTCTGCCTGAACAAAATAATATGTCATTTCCAAAAAAAAACAGAGGCTTTTAAAGGGCTTATAAATATATTAAAAGAGTAAGCCAACAGAGAGATAATCTATCCTTTCAGACTATATCTGACATTAGAAGTTTCTTTGCAGCTATAAATTTTCAAAAATTAAAACTAATTCAATATCTATAGTAAGCTTATAACTTAATCTGTAATATTAACAAGATTGTGGGCTGGCGAGATAGCTCAGCAGATTAAATGCCTGCTTAGGCAAGCAGAGGGATCGAGGTTAAATCCCTAGCATCAC
>NW_004524578.1:32813142-32816182 GCF_000260255.1 Octodon degus
TTTCCTTTTGCTAGAGATGGGAGAAGAAGTGTATGATGATGTGGATGCTTCTGACTTCCCTCCTCCGCCAGCAGAGATGAGGTAATTGGCATACTTTCATCACAGTGGACTGAAAAAAAAAATGGGATTATTCGAGAAAATTCCAACTGAAATAAAAACCTGAAGGGGTGGAAGTCTACTGTTTGCAATCATATTGGTTCTGTCCTCCTTTCTGAAGCTGTGTTGTTGTCAGATCCCAGTGCTCCCTTTAATCCTGGGTTTATGAGTAACCCCTCTTCTCTCCCCCCTTCTCTTTCTCCCCTTTCTTACTCACTCCAGCCCCCTCCCAATCCCTCAGCCCTGGTCCTGTGGTTCTGCTCTTTGTCTCCCAAGTAGCAAGTAGCATCTGGTTCATGACTCACTAATTTCTGTGTTCATTTATTTGCTCATTTACTAGGGCAACATATTTGAGATCCTGGTCACAAAGGATCTGGATGATTCATCTCCTCCCTTTATTTTTACTCTTCTCCCAAGCCCTTGCTGGTCTTGAATTTACCTCTTTGTCTTACATCTCTGCCCTCACCCTTCTTGTTCAAGCCCCTTTGTTTTCCAGCAAATTATTTCCTTCATGTAAAAATAAAAAAAGGATTTGTTATTTAAAAGGACTTTAAAGTACGGTGTATCTCTTTTTTGCAAAAGTGTCAGGGTCTCAAAAATTCCATTCAAAGATTTTTTTTAAAAATCCAACCATAAGTAGTGGGCTTTTTTAACTTAGCTGAGGTTTCACTTAATTTTAAGCTAAAATTCTATGAAAATCTGTTAAGAGCACTTAATACTGACCTGCATTCATAAGAATACATGAGAGAACTAGAAATCCTGACTTTTTAGTAGTACTATTAAACTAATTTCACCCAACTATAGACAGATTCAAGATCAAAGAACCTGCAGGAAAATGTGCTGTCATTCATTGATGAGGATTATGTTCAATAGTCAAAACAAACAAATGGATGAAAAAGAGAATCATTATTTTTCAATTCTCCATGAAAGGGAAATCTAACCTTCAGTAGTAACATACTCAAATTTTGTTCTTCCTCTCCATAGGAAAGTCATTCCTATCACTGATAGCATTTAATGCATTTTTCTGTTTCGTATTACTGGAGAGATGCGACCACTTCCCCTAAAGCAGCTCTCTAGGAGCCCAGAGTCACAGACACTCTGGTCCTTTCCTACAGCAAAACAAGTTCCAGCTGATAAAACCTTATCTGATACGGACTGGACTGCTTTCTTAACCCTGACGTATTTTCAGGGGTTAAAGCAATTTTTACGCTTTTTAGCATGGCATTCAATTTTCAAATAAATTATTTGTAAAGCTAGCTTGTGGGGAATTTTTAACATCCATGCATATTCTGACATCCCTGCGAGCTAACTGGGTCCAGCAGTTCCCCCACTGTCGTAACTGCTGGACCCAGTTACTGGTACTGGGTCCAGGGTACTGTACTAGCTGTTTTTACAGTGAAAGAACTAAAGGCAAAGAATCAGAACTTTGGAATCAACCATTTGACATAAATTGCCTACAAACAAAACTCCATCTTAGATCAGCTAAATTAAAATTGAACATCAGTGTTTAAAAATGTTTTACTAGGGCTGGCCAAATAGCTCAGTGGATTAAAGTGCCTGCAAGCAGGCAAAGGGGCCCAGGGTTTGATCCCCGCTGTGCCGGCCCCGCCTCCGCCCCCGGGGCACACTGAGATGGCGATTGAGACTGGCCTAGTAGCGCAGGCCTGCAATCCCAGCACTTGCGAGGCTGTAAGCAGACGGATCGCTATGAGTCCGGTCTAGTAGTGAGACCCTGAACACCCTGTGGACTCTACCCTAAAAATACAGAAGATAAATAAATGCATGCATAAATAATAAAAATGTTTTACTGTTCAACAAATATTCTAGTCTTTAAAATTCTCTTCTACAGAGGTTTACAGCCCTTCTCTGATATCCGTGTTTACCACCAGTGAATGGATCTTAATATATATCTTTTTTTTTAAACTCAGAATCTTGTGCTTGTCCAGCAGACGCTTACGCCACTGAGCTCCATCTCGGCCCTTGCAAGTGGATCTTAACTGGAGCTACAAATTAGTGTCACCTGGAGAGATTTAAAATGCATATGTGAGGACCTGAACCTCACTCACACTAATTAAATTAGAATTTAATATTAATTTAAGCTAATATAAATTAGATTAGTATTTCTAGGAACTGGGCAAGAGCACTGCCAGGTTTTAAAAGCTCCTCAGGTGATCACGTGTGTGACCAGGCCAGAGAATCATGGCCTTAGGTTCACCCACTTTTATTATAACTGGCTGTAGTAAATGTAGGAGAGACATTATAGAGTTCTATGGTTGGGCCCGATGGTATTTTTGAAAACATGAAATCCATTAACTGGTCAAAACACTTCAAATATGTCTTACTCCATACACACATGTACATTCAAATGAACAATTGAATAAAGTGGGTAAGATAAAGATTAAAATATTCATTATCTTTGTTAAGAGGCTCCTTCATGTAATACTCAAAATCTTAATTCTATCTAAAACTTTTTATTGATGAACATTTTTAGCCTTCACCTCTCCCTCCATTTATTACTTACTTTTTGGGGCTGGGAATCACAGCCAGGGCCTCACATATACCAGCCAAGAGCTCTACCACTGAGCTGTGTGTCCTGCCTCTCTGACTCTATTTTAAGCATATATGAAAATATTAGCAAATAAATCAATTTTATAAGCCATAAAATAAAATTTTAAACAAGTATCCTACTTGAGCCTTTTCTGTGATATTAACCATGTCAATTATCTTAGAAGCATTCCAAATAGGAAGGGTTCAAGTACAAGTTGAATCCCATGAAACCACTGACATGCAAACATGTTTCCACTATTACTCAGTGATTTTACACTATTCAAATTGAGAATCTCTCAACTGCATTTTAATTTTCAATGCATTCACATGAAGAAGCTCTTCTGTGTTACAAAATGTCATCAGTTATTACAATAACTATTACTGGCTTCTAGGAAAA
>NW_004524578.1:32816562-32819173 GCF_000260255.1 Octodon degus
TTTTTTTTTTGGTGGAACCAGGGATTGAAACTCAGGCCCTTACTCTTGCCAGGAAAGCACTTATTCCACTGAGCCATCTCCCTGGCCCTACAAAATTTATTTTTGATATAAATTTATTCCTATAACAATTTAAGTAAGCGATCATGATATACAGTCTTGGTACTGTTTTGATCAAAATTTCGATATTCCTTGAAACTTGGTAAGAAGGTAATCTTAAAATATTTTATATGACATTGTTAAGGTTATAAGTGACTATTTGTCTTCTCCAAAATTATCTTCAATGTTTTAATATTGTATTTTGAGAACACTAAACTATTTAGTTGGTAAAGATAATCTTAATAAATTTGTTAGGGAGTGAGTTATATAGTAACACACGTAAACCAACAACTTATATGCATTTATTTTTCCAGTATGATGGTGAAATTAGAGTTCTATATTCAACCAAGGTTTCATCTTCCTTAACTTCTAAGAAGTGGGGGACTAGAGATCTACAGGTAAAACCTGGTGAAGCTCTTGAAGTTATACAAGACACAGATGATACAAAAGTTCTCTGCAGGAATGAAGAAGGAAAATGTAAGTCACTGCAATGCTTCGCACAAAGGGCACTTGAGAATTTGAACCACCAAACACGTTTTAGTGATCGCTCTGTTTGTACTAGCTTACCTCTGTTAATGGTTTGTGAGTTGCAGAAAATGTGGAGAAACTAGAGATGGAGCTCAGAGATAAAACTCTAGGAATCAGCAGGAAACCTTAGCCATAATTTCGAGCCTGGCATGTTCATGTGTACATTAAACTGAGAACCACTTGCCAACATAGTGAGTGACTTGCTCTGCCGAGTTATGAAATAGTATAACATATTTAAAATCTGGAACTTAGAGCTTTCCTGTTGTGCTAATTTCATTCATTTTTATTTCCTTTGGACACACCTAATGCAGCATCCTGCTCCAAATAAGTACAAGACGGTCCCTGTCCTCTGTGAGTTTATCAGCTACTAAAGCTGGCAGATGGAAATATTTTTGTTAATTTTTAAAAGGAAATTTACTTGAAATTCAGGGAAGGATAACTCCAAGCTAGGTTGTCCTGTGTTTGAAATTGGATAGCCAGCATGGTTAATCTGTGTGGAAAACATGGACTCTGCTTTTAATTTTAATGGGAGGAAGGTGACTCAGGGACAAGAACTGAAGTTCTTGTAGAGTTTCAAGAATAAAACACAGTGACTCAAAGGTGGAGAACATGGATCTAAAGTCACCACAAAAGAGGTGTGATTGGCTTTTCAATGAGTAATGTGGAATGTTGGTATAACAGCGAGAGGCAAGAACAGGAAGAACATGATATTAAGATCTGAAGCTCACTGACTAGAAATAATGTACAGCTAGAGCCACTGGGAACAAAAGAAGACAGACAGACAGACAGATGACAGACAGACAGAAAAAGGGAAGGGAAGGGAAGGGAAGGGAAGGGAAGAAAAGGGAAGGGTTGGGAAGGGAAGGGAAGGAAAGAAGGGGAAAAAAGTCAGTCTAGCATTTGTGATAATTTACACTAAGAAATAGTCCTAAAAGTAGAAAAAGCCACTGCATCAAATTGTCATCAATATATTAAAAGTTCAAAACTTTTAAGTGATTAAATATCATATTGGGTAAATCCAACTGAATATTTTAAATGATTGTAATAATAATAATGTGATGCATAGCTCCTGACATAACCATAGGATAAATAAGAAACTTACTTAGTGAAAGGTAAGATTTATAGCCATGTTCTAAAAATCATTCAAATGAAAGAAACTAAACTAAAAAAAATTATACCAGAATATTAATTATGACTAGTTAGGATGATGAGTCTAAACAGTATATTTCATTTCTTCTCTTTTGTAAATCATTTTATATATTCTACAACATAATTGTCCTAATATTTGTCATGGGAGCACCTCTCCAGTGTGCAAACTTCAGACACATCTTTCCCATGATAAAATGAAAAAAAAAAAAATCTTGTCATGATATTCCAAGGATCTCTGTCTTTAGCACAAATCCCACCTAAAGCAACATTCTTCTAGCCTCAAACCACTTACACACCCATAGAGATCTTGAAAATACAGATTCTAACTTAGTATGTCAACAGCAAGGCCTGACACTCTGTATTTACCAATCTCCTGAGTAATTGATGCTGTAGGTACATGGGATGGACTCTAAATTACAAGAATGTGAGTTGCTGAACAGATACATATGGACATAGATGGACAGAAATGAATACAGCATTGGTGACAGAAAAAATGCAGAGAATAGCATCTTATCTTCCTAGGAACAAGTGGGCCCTAAGAGTGAGGGAAAGCAGTAATTTTGTAACCTAATATTATATATTATAACCTAGTATCATTTTCTGTGTGGCCATCAATATTTGTAAGTATTATTATGAATCCTGAAGAGCTGCTGTCCTCTTAGAATTAATTGTCTTTCTAAAATGACAGTAGAAACATTTCATAGACTTCTGGTAGATTATAATAAAAAATTACACACACCTTTTTCCCCCTCTGGCTATGGTACCCATGTACTTCATGATTTCTAAGTACACTGATAGCAACTTCAATTTTTAGGTAGTTTGGGGTTCTATTTAAAGA
>NW_004524578.1:32823134-32828756 GCF_000260255.1 Octodon degus
AGAAATAAAGAAGGTCACCATATACTTCTTAAGGGAAAACTGCAAGAGGAAGAGATAACAATTATAAATATATATGCACTCTCCTACATAAGATAAAATTTAACAAACATGAAAAATCAAATAAATAATAATATGATAGTAATGGGGGACTTTAATATACCACTGCCACCAAGAGATAGATAAACTAGGCAAAAAAAATCAGCAAAGAAATAGCAGAACTCAAAAAAATAAAAAAAAATAAAAAAATAAAAAATTAAAAAATTAAAAAAAAAAGAAAGAAATAGCAGAACTAACCAGCCTTGTGAGGAAATTGACTTTGTAGACCTTTACAGAGTATTCCACCCTGCAGAATACACATTCTTTTCAGCTGCACATGGGACATTCTCCAAAATAGATGATATACGAGCTCACAGAGGACTCTTAAGTAAATGCAAAGGAATTGAAATTATCCCATGCATACTATCTGATCATAGCGCAAAAAAACTGGAAATTATTGACAAAAGAAACTACAAAAACAACATAAACCCATGGAAATTAAATAACAACTTGCTAAACAAACAGTTGGCACAGATGAAATTTTAAAAAAATTTAAAAATATTTACAATAAAGTGAAAATGCAGATACAACTTACCAAAACCTGTGTGATACAATGAAATCTATCTTAAGAGGAAAATTTACAGTGGAAATTTGCACATTAGAAAAACTGAACATGCCCAAATGAATGATCTTATGCTGCACCACAAACTCCTAGAAAAAGAAAAACAAGTCAAGCCCAAAGCCCAAAGAATGCAGGAAATTATAAAAATTAGAGCAAAGATCAATGCATTGGGCATGAAGAAAACAATACAAAGAATAAATGAATCAAAGAGTAGGTTCCTTGAAAGAATAAATAAAATTGACAAACCCCTAGCCAACCTAATCAAAAAAGGAAAGAAAAAAATCCAAATTCATGCAACAATGAATGAACATGGTGAAATCACTACAGACCCTATAGAAATTCAGAAGATCATCAAAACCTACTTCCAAAATCTGTACTCTCACAAGATGGAAAACAGAGAGGAAATGGACAGTTTTCTAGATATATATGAAATGCCAAAGCTGAGTCAACAAAATATACAAACTCTTAATAACCCAATGACAAGAAATGAAATTGAAAACATAACTTTAAAAAACCTACCATCAAAGAAAAGCCGAGGTCCCAATGCATTCACAGCAGAGCTCTGAAGGAAATTTAGAGAAGATTTAATGCCAACTTTTCTCAAACTCTTCAATGAAATTGAAAGGGAAGCAATTCTCCCAAACTCATTCCAGGAGGCAAGTATTACTCTGATTCCAAAATGAAAGAAAGACCCAATGAAAAAAAAGAACTACAGGTGACTCTCTCTAATGAATATACATGCAAATATCCTCAACAACATACTAGCAAACAGAATGCAGCAAATCATCAAGAAGACTATAAATCATGAATCCAAATGGGATTCATTCCAGGAATGCAGGGATGGTTCAACATATGCAAATCCATAAAGGTGATATACATCAATAGAACCAAGAAATTTTAAAAAACCCACATGATCACCTCAATAGATGCAGAAAAAGCTTTTGACAAAGTGAACCACTCATCCATGACAAAAATCCTACAGAGAATTAGAATAGATAGTCTATATCTCAATCTGATAAAAGTCATCTATGAAAAACCAACAGCCAACAACATACTACATAGACAAAAACTGAAGGCCTTTGCTTTAAAATCAAGAGCAAGACAACAATGTCCACTGTCTCCATTCCTATTCAGTATAGTTCTGGAAACATTAGCCAGAGCAATTAGACTAGAGACAGAAATAAAGGGAATAAAGATTGGAAAAGAAGTGAAATTATTATTATATACAGATGACATGATAGTCTACATAAAAGACCCTGAAAACTCCACCAAAAGTCTTATAGATTTAATCCCCAAATTCAGCAACATAGAAGGATACAAAGTCAACACCCAAAAATCAGTAGCATTTTTTACACAATGAACACACTGAGAGAGAAATTAAGGAAACATACCTTTTACAATGACATCCAAAAAAAAAAATATGCAAGAAGCAATCTCACAAGGACATAAAAGCTTTATACAGTGAAAATTATGGTACTCTTGAGAAAACAGATTGAAAAAGACTTGAAAAAAATGGACAAATATTCCATGTTCCTGGATAGGAAGCGCCAACATTGTGAAAATGGCCATACTCCCAAAATTGTTATACAGAGTCAATGCAATTCCAATTAAAATATCATTAGTGTACACAGAACTAGAGAAAACTTTCCTCAAATACATTTTGAACCAGAAGAGACCCAGAATATCAAAAGCAATCCAGGGAACCAAAGGAAGGGCAAAAGGTATCATGATCCCTGACCTGAAATTATACTCTAAAGCTACCAAGTGATAAAATAAACATGGTACTGGCAAAGAGACAGACCTGAGGATCAATAAAACAGATTAGAAATTTCAGACACAACTGCAAAAACACTTAGCCATCTTAACTTTGATAAAGGGGCCAAAAAGATTCTTTGGAAGAAAGATAGCCTCTTTAATAAATGATACTGGAGGGGTCTGGGGAGATATTTCAGTAGAATAAGCACCTGCCTGGCAAGCACAAGGTCCTGAGTTCAATCCCTGGTACAAAAAAAAAAAAAAAAAAAAAAAACTGGAATAACTGGCTTTTCACATGCCAAAGACTAAAACTATACTCATGCCTATCACCATGCACAAAGCTACAGTCAAAATGAATCAAAGATTTAAATATTAAAACAGAAACACTAAATCTTCTAGAGGAAAATGTAGGTAGAAATCTTAAAGACAAAGGGGTGGGTACCAAACAGCATGGGAAATACTTCAAAGAATCAACAATTCGGATGTCATCATTTTGAATAGTTTCTGAACTTCAAAACAAATCTCCAAAAGAGTAAAAAGAAAACCCACAAACTGAGAAAAATTATAGCCAACTGTCCCGCTAACAAAGACCTTCTATCTAGAACAAAGAAGGAATTTTTAAAAAATCGGAACCTCCAAATTCAATGATCAAACCCAAAAATGGGCATCTGAGGTGAATATGCACTTCTCAGAGGAAGAAATAGAAATGGCTAGTAACTATATGAAAAATGTTCGACATCATTGGTCATTTGAGAAATGCAAATTAAAACAACACTGAGGTTCCATCTCACCCCAGAAAGAATGACTACCATCAAGAAGTCATCGAATAACAAATGCTGGAGAGGCTGTGGAGAAAAGGGGACACTCTGCACTGTTGGTGGGAGTGCACACTCCTACAACCACTATGGAAATCAATATGGAAATTCCTTAGACAGGTAGGATTAGAGATCCCATTCAAGTGAGCTATTCTCCTCCTGGGTATTTTTCCAGAAGAACTGAAAAATCTCATATCATATTGATATATGTGCACTTATGTTTATAGCAGCACAATTTGTCATAGCTAAATCCTGGAAACAACCCAAGTGCCCATCAACTGAAGAATGAATAAAGAAGATATGATATTTTAAACAATGGATTATTATTCAGCAATAAAACAGGATAAATTTGAGTCTTTTGTCAGAAAATGGATGCAACTAGAGTTCATACTCAAGTGAAATACATCAGACCCACAAGTGCAAACATCATATTGTCTCCTTAGTGTGAGAACCTGACAGAGAAAAATGGAATCTGAAGGGTACAATAGATACTGGGAAAATGGAATCAACTTATTCAAAAGGAGTTACTGAGTTGAGAAGGATGGGAGAGGGAGTGGGGAAAGTGATTTATCTATGTATGAAAGCAGGATGGTTTGGACAATTGTACTGCACATTTTGTCTGGTCTATGCAAAGCAGCAAATTAGTAATTAATTTGTTTTATCTCCAATTTTCAATTGTACTTTTTCTCTTAATTTCTTATACATTTCTTTTTTCCTTTCTTCTTCCAATTTTATATGCATGTCTGGTAATATGAATAACTGGTTGGAAGACCACACTATGTATTACAAGAATACTGTGAAATTCATATTACTTTGTTAGGTGAAATTCTGTATCACTTGTAATTTTTTCTTTCTTAACTCTAATTTATCCTCTCTTTAAAAAATAAAAAATCACAAGTCATCAAGCTAACATATAAAAAGAGATAGCTCCCTTTTATGAGATAGCTCCCTCTACTTAAATGTACTTTCCTGCCTACAGTTGACACCCCACAAACACAAGCTGCTTGCTTCTCATCTCTAAATAAACTGGCTTATCCAATTGTGCTGTTTTACTTAACTAGGAGTGCCCACAATTGTCTATTGAAAATAACCCAATTATTTTTATTACAATTGTATCATCTAAAATTAGGTGTGCCCCCCCCCTTATTTCTTCCAGACACACCCCTTACCATCTCCTCCCAGCTCTTCCATGATGTCAGTTTCACTGCTTTAATTGTCATTATGGTTTTACCAGCTTATTACACCTAGTAGAATCTAAGCTTAAGAGTAGCTTCAGTGAAATATTTTTAGCACAGAAGTGTTCCATGTCTTACATTTTGAGTGGCACTTGCTAGTTAAAATGTAACAATTTAGAAATTCTATGTGGACATCCAGATATAAGTCCGAACATTTAGACACTCAAAATAAGTCTACTAAATAGTCTTCCTGGCTAGTAGACAGAAATTCTCTGTTGTAGCCTTAGTAGAGTGGTTAGTTTGTTAGGTGTCACTGAGGAGCCTCTGAATCCTTCAGTTCCTTATTGCTGTGTCTGATTTGTAACACACGCATCTGCCTTCTAGCCCCATGGTGACAAATGTTTTCACAGCGCTCCATTCTTCTTAAATCCATCAAAGAAAGAAAAAGTAGTCTAAGGTTGGTAATCATAGAAACTATAGGATAAAGTATAAATAGTAATCCCTTTGCCACTTCAGGGTGGAGCACAAGCCACTTTTATAGACATCATTGCATGTGACGAAGTCTCACTCAGTGACTTGTAGAAGTGAGAAGGGTGTAGGTGTTGGGATCTTAATATATTTCTGGCACATTCTTAAATTTCTAGCTAATATCTGCACATATTCCATAACTCAATTTCTCATAAGCTGTGAGTTTTCCCACCTCTTGTCACTGGGGAAAACTTTTATACAAAAAAGTGTGGAATGAAACAGAAGCTGAGTCATTTGTGGCCAAACTGTTCTTTATTTCCTTTGAGCAATAAAGAAAAAGGGACTAAAAGTGTTGTAAATCTTCACAAATCCAGTTGATCATTTCTTAAGTAAATCTTTTCTCAAATTCAAAACAATACATGCTCACTGAAGAAAAAATTTAAGCTTAAAAGGTTGAAAAGTTACTGTGATATCATGCTCCAAAAACTAGAGAGATTTTAATAAGATGAAGCTAATAATTTATGTTTAGTGTTATATACCTCATACTTTTTCAATTATATTATTAGCATTTCCTTTGAGGCTGGACATTGTTTCATTTGCTTATATAAATCTATACACTGTGATTTTATTGTTTACAAACTTCATGAGAACAAACAAGATAGTTTGAGTACATCTTTCCTCACTATAAAGTGCCATAATTAATGAGGAAATAGCATATCATCCTTTTAATTTAGTAAAACCATTTTATTTT
>NW_004524578.1:32829749-32836998 GCF_000260255.1 Octodon degus
AGGAAAGATAGAGGAAGGGATGCAGTCAGGGTTGGAGAATCTAAGCAGATAAGTACTTTAGAATTAATTCATGAAGTTGAAGTAATAAAACTATGTATCATGAATTACTAACTTTGATCATATAAAGGACTGTTTAAACGTTTTAATATACAATACTTTATCCAGACCTACAAAATTTTAGCAAAGTTTAGTTTTCAAAAGTAGGTTACAGAAAATCACAGGAAAATAAAGTTTTTTATTTTATGAGAAAAGGACAAATTTCATAACCAAATAATAAGAGAATACAAAAAAAGATAAAAACCCAAATTTTCATTTCAACTAATGAATTATTAGTGTAAATGAAGCAAATGAGCATATGTATTTGTTATGGCTTGTATTTAGATGCCTCCCCAAAGCCTCCTGTGATCACAGTGACACTTTGGAAATGGCTGGATCTAAGGTATCTGTATGTGATCTTAGGATTAGGAATATGTGGTACTGAATTAGTCTATTAATTATTTTTTTACAGTTGTGAGTGTGGGTAATGGGAAGCCCCACCCTGGCTGTAGATGGCACCCAGGGATAAAAGGGAAACTGAGGCTTGCTGCTGCTGCTGCCTGCTGTTTTGCTGCCTCCTACCAGCCCTGCCATGGATGGCTTCTCATCTATGTTGCCCTGCCTTGGAACTAGCCAACTATGATCTGACATCTCTAATAACTTGAGCTGAAATAAATCTTTTCTCTTTTAACTTCGATTTTTGTTTGTTTTTGTTTTTGTTTTGGGAGGATTTTCTTTGTTTGTTTATTTGTTTGTTTTTTGGTACTGGCAATCTCAATCAGAACCTTGTTTTTCCTAGACAGGCACTTGTGTCACTGAGCTATATCGCCAGCCTTTGCCTTTAACTTTGGATGTTGGGTATTCTGTCACAGCAACAAGAGAAACATCTAAAACATTACCGAAATATCTTTAAAACAACCGAATACATAACTGGAAGACTTACTTGAACTTTTTCTTATTTCCTCTTTATCGTCTTCCGTTTTGTTCTTCATTTGTGTGTTTACGCATACAAATAAGTATAGAGTACATGTTGTATTTGTGTATATATATATAGTATTTCTCAATATATTTTCATTTGTATATACATTTACATACAAATAAGTATATAGTACATATATAGTATTTATCTATATGTAATACTTCTCACATGAGAAACATATAGTTATGTATATAGATTTATATGTGTTTTTCACATAAGAAAAACCATGAAATATTTGAAATTGTGCATCTGACTTCAATTAACATTAAGCTGTCATGTTGCATCCATTTACTTACAAAGGCCTCAAGTTTAACTTTCTCTCTGGCAGCATAGTACTCCATTGTGTATAAATACCACATTTTCCTTAACTGTTCTTCTATACACTGTTTCCAATTATAAATTATACTTCTATAAACCTTTGTATGCATGTATTCCTGTAATATGATAATTTTAACTCTTTTGGTAAGATATTTAGGAGGTGGATAGCTGGGTCAAATGGAATTTCTATTTTTAGTTTTTTTAGGAATCTCCACAATAATTTCCATGGAGGTTCTATTAATTTATATCCTACCGACAGTGTAGTAGAGTTCCTTTTTCTCTACATCCTTGCCAGCATTTGTTATTATTTAATTTTTTAATAATAGCCATTCTTTCTTGGGTTAAGATGGTAGTGTAGTTTTAATTTATATTTGTCTGATGGCCAGCAATGAGAAGAATTTTTAAATATATTTACTGGTCATTTGTACTTCTGAGAAGTTTCTATTCATTTTCGTTGCCAGGTTTGTTGATTGAGTTTTATTTTGGTGAGGGTCTGATTTTTTAAAAATTCTTTATGTATTCTTGGAGCCGGGGAGATGGCTCAGTAGAATAAGCGCTTCTCTGGCAAGTGCAAGGGGCTGAGTTCCATCCCCGGTTCCACCAAAAATAAATAAATAAATAAATAAATAAATAAATAAATAAATAAAATTATTTATGTATTCTTGATATTAATTCTCTGTCCATGGAATAGCTGATAATTTTTTTCCCATTTAGTAGATTGATTCTTCATTCTATTGATTGTTTCTTCCACTGTGAAGAGGTTTTTTATTTTATATGATCTTATTTGTGGTTTCGGGGATTATTTCTTGTGCTACTGGGGTTCTGTTCATAAAGTCCCTTGCTATGCCCACGTCTTCAAGAGTTGTAACTATTTTATCTTCTAGTAAATTGTTTCTCTTTTAACATTTATATCATTGATCCATTTTGATTTTAGTTTAGTATGTGGTGAGACATGTGGGTCCAGATGCAATCTTCTACATGTGGATATGCAATTTTGCCAGCACCATTTTATTTTTTTTTTTTTTTAGTTTTTAGTTTTATTTTTTTCTTTTTTATATATTTTAGTAAAGTGTCTACAGGGTCTCACTACATACATCGGACTCCTAGTGATTCTCCTGTTTTCAGCCTCCCAAGCGCTGGGATTACAGGCGTGCACCCCCACACTCAGTCTCAGTCACAGTCTCAGCACACCCAAGGGAGCAGGGTCAGCACAGCACACCAGAGATTGAAACCTGGACCCTGCACCTGTCTAAGCAGGTTCTTTAGTCTGCTGAGCTATCTGGCCGGCCCTTGCCAGCACCATTTATTAAAGAAGACATCTTTCCTTCAGTGTATGTTTTTAGCTCCTTCATGAATGACCAAATAGCTGAGTGTGCCTATCATAGGGTTGGTTCTTCATTTTCTACTTTTTCCATTTATCCACATGCCTGTTGCTATGCCAGTATCACGCCGCTTTGGTCACAGATTTTAAAATATAGCTCTAAGTATGGGGTTGTAATGCCCCCTACTTTGATTTTGTTACTTGAGATTGCTTTTGCTATTCTGGCTCTCTTCTGTTTCCTATAAATTTTAGAATTGTTTCTCTAGCACTGTGAGAAATGACCACAGTATTTAGATTGGGATTGCATTAAAGCTACATACCAGTTTTGGAAGTATAACCATTTGATAATGTTGGTCCTGCCTATCTGGTAATAGAGGAGTTTTGCTATTTTCTACTCTTCTCCTTGATTTCCTTTTTCAGTCTGATGTAATGTTGATAGTAGGAGTCTTCCACTTTCTTACTTAGGTTAATACCTAATTGTTTTTTTCATGCTACTGTGAATGGTATTCTTTTCCTGATTGCTTTTACAGTAAGTTCATTATTACTGTTATAAGAATGCTCATTGATTTTAGGGAGAGTTTTTTTATACCCTGATGTACCACTGAATTTAGTTATCAGTTCTAAGAGTTGGTGTTTTGGGGTTCTTGTAAGTAACAGATCAATCATGTCATCTGCAAATAAATTTTTCTGAATTTCTAAAATGAATTATATTTTCTTTGTTTTGAACTTTATTTTTTATAGTATTCTAATTGGTTTCGAAAATAATGAAATATATTTAATGCTAAAGTAATACTTGTCTCTGTCAATACTTTATAACTTCTTATGCATTTCTATAAGTTTATATCTTCCAGTTTTAGTTCATATGCAGCCTCCACCATTTTGAATTATTTTTAATCAGCGTCTTACTAAACTGCTAACTTGCCTTGGCTGGACTCAACCTGTGGTTTCCTTGTTTCAGCCTCCGTGAGAACTGGGATTGCAGGTTATAGCCATGCATCATTATCCATAGTTTACCCTGGAATACTTTGGAATATTATCATTTGGGAGGGGTATTAACTTCACTTTCTTAAATTTGAATCACTTTTAAAAAAATCTTTTCAAAACAATCTTTTCATATTAGACCAACAAAAGATGACATCAATACATTTCAATAAGTTGATCACTGTGTAAATTTTTGTTCTTATAATCTTTTAAAACATTTACTCTGATAGAAAACCAAAGTTAGAACTAAAATATACCAAGATCAGTAGATTAACTCATAGAAGTTATTTAGAGATTTACTTAAGAAGCAATGAGTATTACTAATGTTAAAGTCACAATAGACTTTAGGCACTAACACAAGACTAGTCATTTTAGGGGCCAGGAAGATGGCTCAGTAGAATAAGCACTTCCCTGGCAAGTGAAAGGGTCTGAGTTCAATCCCCAGATCCAAAAACAAAAACAAAATCCAAAAAAACCTAGTCATTTTAAAGGTCAGTAATTAGTAATTAAATGTCAACAGACATTTTCCCAAGATAAATAGCCCAGATTTTTCCTTAGAAGGAATTTGTGCAGGGCTAGGGTCACAGCTTGGCAACACAGCGCCTGCCTGCCAAGTACAAGGTCATGAGTTTGATTCCTGGTAGGAGGAAAGAAAGAAAGAAAGAAAGAAAGAAAGAAAGAAAGAAAGAAAGAAAGAAAGAAAGAAAGAAAGAAGAAAAATTTGTGTAATGAGAAAAGACAAAAAAAAAAAAAAACCTTAGCTTTCTTTGCATAAAATATGGTTTGTTTTCTGCCTAATTAGCAAAATCTCTAGTATGTATTCTACCAATAGTATGCATTCTTTCATGAATGGTGAAATGCAAATGTTATACTTTCAAATGACATAGTTGAGGCAATTCTTCCATACTGAGTACAAGAGGGACTTTGTGGCCTAATATTTAGGAGGTATTCTTCCCAAAGAAACAATTATTCACTCAGCATCTAAAAGAAGAATTGAGCACAGTTCTGATTCTGTTGAATGGAATTTGTAAACATCTTAGATCTGGTGATAATTAAAACACTTCGATGTAAGTGGTTTTTGTAGTATAAAACTGATCATGTAGTATGTAGGTGAAAGTTTAAAGAAATAGATGAAAATTTGAGGGAGTCCTGTGCTTTCAGCTATAGTGGTTTAAAGAGAAAAATTATTTTTTTTAAAAGAGGAAAGGAAGAAACATTGCAAGTTAGGGGGGAAAGGCATATGCCAGAAGGAGGGAAAAAAGTCTGGAGAAAAGAAGGAGAGTGAACACAAATAAGAAAAATAGGATGTATTTGGATATAGAAACAGTTATTAGTATATTAAAATAATTATTGTATGTGGCATTTTCTTAAAATAAACATCAAAGATTTTTTTAAAGCTATACCAATAAAAAGTTTATTTTCTTTTTCTCTCACAGATGGTTATGTCCTTCGCAATCTTTTGGCAGACAAGTAAGCCCATTTTCTTTTTCTACTGTATTTGTACAAAATAATCTTGTGCTTTTCTTTAAGAAAGATTTCTAGTACTTAAATAACATAGCTGGCTGGACCATTATAAATAAACCAAAAACTATTTTATACTAATATTGTCAGCAGTGTGCATAATAAAGTTAAAATTTTCATAAAGTGCTCAAATGTATTTTATGCAAAGGGTAAAAGCGCTGGGTAAAGGAGCCCCTCTCTTTACCCAGTTCATCATTTTATACACTCGTTGGACTCACACTAAAGACAGGCCAAAGCCACTGGCCCTTTTACAAATGCTCTGAATTTCACTTGCTGATTAATACCGATGTTGAATTGAATGACTCAGAAGCTAAGCATCTGTACAATAAGTACTGTTATCACCTGTCAACAGCTTAATGTTTAGCTCTGACCGAGAATTTTTCTACATTCATATAAGGCATAGTAGAGTATTATGTTTCCTTTGTTGGAAGCAGGCCCCAAAAGAGATAGTAGTCAATGATTCTTCTATTCTTATGAATAAGACACTGTCACAGTCTGTCGCAGTCTGGTACGCGAGTGCCGTTAGAATCATCCAAAATTCTTTAAGATTCTATTTCAGGAAATCCAGTGCAAGAAATGAATTCCATTATCAGTTCAGGTCTTAGAGCGATGCAAAATATTTGTAGAATTCAGCATGATGA
The DNA here is from genome assembly GCF_000260255.1 of Octodon degus. NCBI lineage: Eukaryota > Metazoa > Chordata > Mammalia > Rodentia > Octodontidae > Octodon > Octodon degus. The sequence continues at coordinate 32,835,547 of NW_004524578.1, forward strand.
GAAAATCAGAGAAGATTCACAACAGTTATTTCATAAAGAACCTGCTACCAAGAAATAGAAAGAGATAAATCAGTATTCAGAGCTGTGGCAGCAAAGAGAATTAAAAAGAAAAATCAATGTAGTGTCTTTCTTTTTTTTACCCAGTAATAATCAAAGTCATAGACAGGGACCATTTTTTGCCTTTGTGTCTTTTTGGTATAATTATTAATACATATTAATTGTACAAATTAATGAGTTTCACTGTGGCTTTTGATCATGCGTACCTTCCCTCTACCCTCTTTGTCTCTGTCGTCTCTCCCTGGGATGCTTCCTCTTTCCTAACAAGGCAGGGGACTTTTCAATAGGACTTGAAAAATACACATTTGGTAGAGAGAAGGATTATGATATGATGATTAAATGAGAATATAAGGTATACTGTGAAAGTGATTATTGGTTTACCACTCATTAAAGTGAACAAGCATTTATCAAATGAGCGGTAGGCAGGAAAACCTGTTCTCTATATTTGCATCAGATTTCAGTGACTCAAACCCCTGCTGCAGTCTCAGAGAAAGGCCCCAACCCGAAGCCACAGGGAATCACAACATCTGCCGTAGAAGGCAGTCATTCAGAGGTCCTGCTGCTGCTCCTGTGATAACACACTGAGATAGGACGGGAACCCAGAGAAGGTCTGGTCTAAGTAACCAAGTCACCTCCCAGTGATGAACTTTGGAACTGTCGCTTACATCTTATGAGCATGTTTATATTTAGAATACTTCCAATTTCATTCCTTATAGACCATTCTGTTTCTGATTAGAATATAAGTGTCTTAAAAGACACTTACAATTACTTACACCTCTTCACACAGAAACTATGTAGAATTATCTCTCGAGACTCAGGACCAAGCAAACATTGAATTATATAAAAGTAGCCAAAACTACTTTTGTGGGTGTTACCCTTAGTCATAAATAATATCTTACAATTACATAACATAAGAATCTTCAAAACAACTATATAGTTAATATTTGCATATTATAAAATCAATATTTTAAAGTTATAATTAGCAATGTGATCATAGTGTGGCTGTTTCCTATACCAAGTATTATTGTGTTTCATTCAACATTTGAAATTCAAATGAAAGTATGAATCTGATATTAGTGGATATAAAAGTGTGTTAGAGTTTAGGATTGAGGTTTGCAGTGGAGAATTGGCCACAATTATTCAGTTTATTTTAACACTCTCCCCTGAGCCCCGTTGCATGATGGTGATGTCTGAAGAGGAGTAGGGGAAGACATGATCCAGTTCAATCATTCTGTTTGTTGATGAAACAGAATTAAATAAAGCCAATGAAAAAAGAGGTGAAGATAAATATTAAATTTCTTTCCACTTGTAAATGCAAAACATATAACTTCTCTCCATAAAAGACCTGTGTTCTATAAAAATTACACAATTAACTTTTTTTTTTTTTTTTTTTTT
>NW_004524578.1:32837622-32839719 GCF_000260255.1 Octodon degus
CCTTCCAATCTGATCAAAATTTAAGTTGGAAATAGTAAGTGCTCTGATATCATGAAGGAAAAATCATTTTCACACAGATATGGAGATAAAGAAAAATCTTGCTATTTATTTTATTTGAAAAAAAGTGCAAAAATATTTGATGAATTTTTAATTAATGTACTATGAATGTCAACAATTTTTTTCAATCAAATAAATATCCTTGCCATTGGTCAATAAATGGAACTTATTTCAGAACTAATAATACCAGCATAGGGGTCATACTTTTCTAAGGTTTGATTTAAAAATTATTCTCAATTGAAGTAGAACATAGTGGTAAGCATGTTGTTCCTTAGTCTTCTAAGCATATAAGACTTACTGAGGGGCCAGGGACATGGCTCAGTGGAATAAGTGCTTCCTTGGCAAGCACAAGGGCCTGAGTTCAATCCCCGGTAGACTTACTGATATTTAACATTTCCAGTGTCATTCAGAAAGACAACCAAAACATGCTTTTGTAAGTGCAAGAGAAAGTAATTTTCCATGTGTTTAATTTCCATGTATTATTTTTATTGTCTTTTTTCTCTCTTTAAAAAAATAAAATAATTTTAGGTTTCATTTTGATGGAGAATAAATCTGTTTAGAAATTTTATTGAAATTGTACACTAAACAATGAGAGTTAAATACATGGCCTTTTATTTCATTCATTTTTCACAAATGAGCAATTGTGCCTTTTCTTCGAATCTTAAATCAGATTACCCACATCTCCAACCCTGGAACGTTCAAAAGGCATGTGTTACATATAACTGTATTTAGATTTGTATTTTTTTCTTTCAGGTTGCATCTATGACAATGACTAGCAGTCAGCGCTGTTCTTTCTGCTGTGTACACTGTTGTTCATGAAGTGTAGCTTCTACATGACACATGAATTGGACCTAATAGACAAATGAATGCACAGAAATACTTATGACCAATTGTTATGAGATTCTGATTATCCTTATAAAGTTTAGAAATTTTGACTTAAAAAGTAATCTTTCTACTTAAATATCAGAGTACTGCATCATATGTAAGAATTATTAAATTTCTGCTCTGTCTGCAATTATAAAGGCATTTATTTTTAGATTATCAACAGACAATTTCCTCTACCCACCATCTCCTTTCAAAAAAGAAATCCTTCTAGATAAAATGACTATTCTGTCCAGAAAATGTAAGGAAGAAGAACAAAGACTACACAGAAGAAATTATAAAGCATTCCACAAGAATGAAAACTAACGTTTGCTCACTTAGGATATTATCTTATATTGTCTATTCAAATCACCTTTTTAAAAGGCAGAGTTGTCCCTTCTTCTCTAATGGATTTTCAAAAATTATTGTAAAAACAGAACCTTTGTATAGTTTGTCCCTATTTGTTAATTGTGAATATATCTTAATTATTTGATAAGATCATTATACATTCAAATATACACATCTAAGATTAAACTGTAGAAGAGACTAAAGTGAGTTTTATTTTTCCAGATTCATGTGCTAGCCATTTAATTTTCAATTTCCTTTAAAGTCCTATTGTAACTGAAGTGGGTATAAGTGAGGCTGTCCTACAATTATGAAGCATGGAAAAACAGTCCTTGAACTCACTAGGCTTTAATGGAACCTGTTTACTATGGAGATTCTTTTAAAGATCCTAGGATTTGTTTTTATTTTCAATCACCTCTCCAGAAATTTGTTAAAAATATGTTTTCCACTACTTTGCGAGAAAGTTAGCCAGACAAAGGCGCATAAATCATTAAGACCTAATGTTGGGACTGAAGTGCTCCCTACTAGTACATATTCATATCCAAGGCAACCCTACAAAAATGTGAAATATTTGAATTTCAAGTGCATAGAACACTAAGCACTATAATACAAAATGCAACATAACATACTAATGCCCAAGAAAATAGCATATGTGCTCATCATTTTTTTTTTTTGAAATTTTAATACATAGTAGCAACTAGAATAACAGGCCAAACAAAGGAGTTGATGAAATTTTTGACAATACTCTTTGATGCACAGGACAGAAAATTAATTCCAACCTTTTCTTGGAGGAGGAGGAGGAGGAAGGGAGGGTGGAAGAAAGTGAGACAGATA
>NW_004524578.1:32841844-32853204 GCF_000260255.1 Octodon degus
TAAGACCAAGATAAAGCAAGATCTGTATAGCAAAAAATGTAACTTTTTAGTTAAGATAGATATACAGCTACATTCTCTTAATTCAATGAATAGAGGGATTTGTTCTAATAGTGTTTATAAATAAGATATCATGTCTGCATCTTGTACAACAAATAACCACTAAGAAAACAATATGCAATGTATTAATTATTGAAACTGTCCTACTAATTTGATTTGAAGCTGTCTCATTGCTGTTTGTTTCTCAATAAAATTATGAAAAAAAATGTAAATTTTGTATCTCATAAGGTCTGTCAAATCCACTCAGGATTTAACCTGAAACCCTGTACTGCAGTTTGTAGATCCTTTGTGAGTGTCAGCCATGTGGATGAGTCACAGCCATTGCTTGGCCAATTTGCTCTCTGTGAAAGCCTGAGAGAATGTTTTCTCTCTAGGTGACTCTTCTTAGGCACACTCTACATCATCGGTCACATTCCTCTATGGCCCCATAATCTCCTTGATCGAGAATTTGGGATACAACTGAGTTACATAATGTTACAGTATAGGTTCTCCTATGTCCTGAGTCTTCACTGACCTTGAAAGGGTAGGGCCAAAATGTTGGCTTTCCCTGCAGCCCTTCTTTTTTTCTGATTTTTGGTCTGCAAACTTAGGTTCTTAACCCTCCATAAGAGAAGCTTATTATTACCCAGAACATATGCAGTTGGGTTTAACCTAACTATCTGTCTGAATATCAAACATCTTAGGCATAACATGGAACAGGTGGTTTCCATCAAATATTGATAGTTAAACTTTAAGTCCCTGCAGAATATGAAGACAAAAATTTAAAAAATTTGAAAAAATATGAATAAACAATTATGTAATTTTACACAGAAATTAAGAAATCTAACCATATACAGCATTGTAGTAGGACTGTCCTGTAACTTTTTTTGTCTCATGTTTTTATTTATTGCCCTTTTTTTTCTTTTAAACAAACATTTACTTGAGAGACAATATGGCAGTAATTGGTATGTCATGGCAAGCAGTACATATTTAGAAGACCAGAATGGCAGGCATTCCAAGCATGACCCTACCATTACACATTGCTATCTTCAGTGCCATTGCAGGTTCACAGGTATCAGCATATATAGTTAGTCAGGGTGGGAATCCTACCAATTAACTGCTAGTTTCAAAAACATGTGTAGCAGCACAATTTGTGATAGCCAAATCTTGAAAGCAACTAAAATGCCCATAACCTGAGGAATGGATGAAAAAGATGTGGTGTTTTCACACAATGGAGTATTAGTCATCTATAAAGAAAAATAAACTCAAAGCCTTCATGGGTGAGTGGCTGCAACTTGAAACTATACTCACAAGTGAAATAAACCAGATCTCCAGAATTTGTTATTTCTTAATTTCTTGATGATAACCATTATTTCTGGGGTGAAATGGAATTTCAGTGTTGTTTTAATTTGCATCTCTTGAATGACCAGTAATGATGAACATTTTTTATATATTTACTTGCCACTTATACTTCTTCATCTGAGAAGTGTTTATTCATTTCAGATGCTCATTCTTGGACTAGGTCTTTAAATTTGGAGGACCTGATTTTTTTTTTAGTTCTTTATATATTCTAGATATTAGTCTTTTGCCTGAAGTGGAGCTGGCAGCATTTTTCCTGCATTGTGAGTTGTCTCTTCACTCTGTTATTGTTTTCTATTGCTTTTTAGTAAGATGTGATACCAATTATTGTCATATTTCCTATATAATTAGTATTTTGTTGATAAAGTCTTTGCTTATATACCAGTGTCTTCAAGAGTTCTACCTATTCTGTCTTGTATCAGATTTAATGTTTCTGCTTTAATATTTAAGATTTTTTTTACTATTTGGATCCATTTTGACATTAATTTGTGGTAAAAGATATGGGTTTAGTTTTACTGCTCAGTGTGTGGAATGCCAGTTTTTCCAGCACCATTTATTAAAGAGTTTAATCTTCTTCCAGTGGAAGTGTTTGGCTCCTTTGTCAAAAATAAGGTGGCTGAACATGTTTGGAGTTGTTTTTGCATCTTCTTATCTGTTCTTCTCTAGTCTATTTTTGTTTCTGTTTTTACTGTTGTTTTCCCAGTATCATGCTGGCTTTGCTTGCTTGTTTGGTTGGTTGGTTGGTTTTTGTTTTTAGTCACAGTAGTCAAGGACTGTGACACACCATGCCTTGCTTTTGTTGCCCCAAATTGTTGTTGCTGTCATAGGTCTCTTTTTTAAAAAATCTTTTTTTTTTAATTTTTATTTATTTTTTTCCATAATTTTATTGAGAGACACATAGGTCTCTTTTGCTTCCAAATTAACTTTAGTATTGTTTTCACTAATTCTGTGAGATATGTTATAGCTATTTCTGGTTGGGATTTCATTAAATATAACATTAAATAGATGAACTTTAATTTCATTAAATCTATGGCCATTTCACTACATTGGTTCTTTCTATGCAAGAACAAGTTCTATCTCCATTTTCTGATATCCTCTTCAAATTCTTTTTCAGAGTACTATAGATTTTAACATAAAGGTCCTTTACTTTCTTCATTAGATTGATTCTTAGATATTCCATTCTAGTAGATGCTTTTGTGAAAGGTGTTGTTTCCATAAATTTTCTCTCAGTGAGTTTGTCATTGACTTTTTTTTAATTTTTCTTTAAAGAAATGTATTTTAACAAGTTGGACTCAATTGACAGTAAACTTTCAAGGAATTTTATAGCAAATTAAACAGGAGATCATATACTGACTTTCTCAAGAGAAAGTTAATCATTAGGGTTTTTTTCTTATGAAAAAGTCAAGCCATGTACCATATAGGTGCTATCGAAATGAAGCTCCCTTTTGTATTTGAATCTTTGAAATATTTTTTGATGTTTATTTCCAATTCATAATTTTTTGGATCTGTTTTCTCTGTCTACATGTCAGAATTTTATACAAATACTTTAAATTTGTTCCTTGTGTCATTGACTTTTGAGTGTTGACTTTGTATCCATTTATTCTACTGAATTCTGTTATTAAATCTAGAAGTCTTCTGGTGGAAGATTTGGGGTCTTCTGTGTAAAATATCATGTCATCTGCAAATAATGATAATTAAACTTATTTTCCTATCTTTATTATTTTTATTTCTCTCTGTTATCTAATTGTTCTTGCTAATGTTTCCAGAACTATACTGAATAAGAATGGTGATAGTGGACATTCGTATCTTCTTGATTTTAGAGTGTCAGCTTTCAGCTTTTATCTATTTAGTATGATGGTGGCTGTTGGTCTGTCATAGATGGCTTTTATCAGATTGAGATAAGGTTAATATATCAATATACTTTGGGTTTTGTCATAAGTGGGTGCCAGACTTTCTCAAATGCCTTTTCTGTACCTATTGAGATAATTATATGATTTTTTCCTTGGCTCTATTAATATATATATATATATATTAATAATTATATATATTAATATAACATCTATTGATTTGTGTATGCTGAACCTTTCCTGCTTTCTGGGAATGAATCCCATTTAGTCATGGTGTATACTCTTCTTGATGATTTGCTGCATTCTGTTTGCTAGGACCTTATTGAGGATTTTTGCATCTATGTTTATTAGGGAGATTGGCCTGCAGTTCTCTTTTTTTTATTGGATTTTTCTCTGGTTTTGGTATCAGGACAATGCTTGCTTCTAGGAATGGATTTGAGAATGTTGTTTCCCTTTCAATTGTATTAAAAGTTTGACAAGTAGTGTCATTAGGTGTTCTCTAAATTGCATGTAGAATTCAGTAGTGAATCCATCAGGACTTGGGTTTTTCTTTGTTGGTAGATTTTTTAATTTCATATATTCATGATCCAAATTTGGAACTTCATATGCATCTAGTAATCTGTCCATTTTTTCTGTGTTTTCCATTTTATTAGAATACATATTCTCAAAGTAGATATTGATGATTCCTTTGATTTTTGCAGGATCTGTTGTGATTTCACCCTTTTCATTACTCATTGCATGGATTTGAGCCTTTCAAGGGTTTGTCAATTTTATTTAATCTTTCAAAGAACTAACTCTTGAAGTCATTAATCGTCACTATTGTTTCCTTAGTCGCCATTGCATTAATTTCTGTCTGATCTTTATAATTTTCTCCCTCAGATGAGCTTTGGGGTTGACATACACTTTTTTTAGTTATATAACAAAATGTAAAGCAAACCAGAAAATTGTATGTAATAAATATGCTACAATCTACCATTTTACCCTCAGAGAAGAAAATTTAAAAGTGGTTGAATGTGAAAAATGGAGAAATAGAAGAGAAAGAGATTAGAAGCAAGAGTGGAGGACAAATGAAGAGTATGTGAGATTTGGAAAACTGGTGAAGAACACAGGAAATAAAGAGAAAAAAGAAAAAATAAAAAAAGAACAGAACAAAACAGCAAAACTAAAAACAATGTTCACACTGATAGAAAAATAAGAAAAAATACCACAAGAAATGAAAATAAAAATCCACTTCAGGGGCTAGGGATATGGCTTAGTAGAATAAGTGCTTGCCTGGCAAGCACAAGGATCTGAGTTCAATCCCCAGTTCCACCAAAACAAAAAACAAAACAAAGGAAAACAAAACAAAGAAACATTTCAGGGTGTGTCTCTGCTGTCACTGGTAGACAGAGTGGACAGGTAGAGGCCAGAATCATGTTGATTAATCTCAACAAACTAGTCATAAATTTATAGTACAGAATTGGATAATCCCAGCAAGCATACACGTTTAGTTCCACTGAAGTTCAGGTTGCTTTCTGCTTGTGAAGCAGAAACCTGCATTTCTGAAGCTGCAACACTCTGTGTACCTCCTGCCAGCATGAACTCAGCTCCTTGACCTCCTGTCAATTTGAACTTGGTTCTGCCTCCCCATTATACCAGAAGCTTCTGGATGGAGATAGCCTGCAGCTGCTCAGAGTTCTGTACTCACCTGGTCCCTCTCCAATTTGCTACCAGCAAATTGCCCTCTCCTGTGTGGGGAGCTGTATATGAACCTGAATAACCCACCAGTCACTGAAGCCCACTGCTATGTTCACCAGCGTGTTTCTCTGGGGAGGACTCTTGGGTCCCCAATAGTCACCAAATATCTGCAGGCTTGAGCCACCCTTCCCACGCCGTGAGTCAAGGCTCAGGGAGAAAGCGCCACTTGCCAGCAACTTCTTCTGTGTTAAAGCCTCTCTCTTCACTTTCTCTGCTTCTGTTCTTGCTTCAGATCCTTGCTGGTCCCAGTGACCTTCCTCCCTACTTCTCTTCTTCATATTGCTATATTCAGTGTCTGGACACCCAACCTCAGAGTATGGTTCTCTGATGTTCACCACTCGGCCATCTTCCCAGAAGTCTCCATCTTTCTTGACCTTTTCCACTTTGGTTATCTCAATCTTTTGTAATTTCTCCATACTCTAGGCCCATGTTTCAGAAGCTTTCATCTATTTCTTAAAATTTGTTAATCATTAACAATTAATGCATTATGAATGCTTTCATATGTTCAATATGACTCCTATTATAGTTTGTGTGTGGAATTTTCTCATGGGACTTGAGCTATCAATAAAAAAATTCTTTTCTGTCTACTTCACAAAAATTTTTAGGTAACCAGTTTCTGTCTCCTTGGACTTGAACCCACATCTTGCAAAGAGTCTTTCTCTGCACATTCTCACCGTTTTGCATTTCTTCCTTAGAGCTTCTGTCCAAGATCAAACACTCCTCCATTGCCCTTTAAATATTTGTCTTCTATATTTTTATTAGACAGTGAGATATTTCTAAATCTCAATATAGAGCCCTCTTACCTCCAAATAACTTTCAGCCTCGACCTTAACCTATGACTAGATGCTCTCCCAAACAGTAAGATGTGACACCTCAAAGCCATACCCTTTAAGCCCACTTCTACATAGCTTCTCTACTTAGATATTTTTTTAATTTTTTTACATTCTGTCATATTTGTCCTTCATTTATTTTCTCTGACCTGTTTTTTCAATATATTTTACTTTTCCTACTGGGAATATTCCTCTTCCAGGTTTACAAATACATTTAAATCTTTTCCTCGTGGAGAAAAACTATGAGACCTTGCCTTGAACCTAAATACCTCTCTTGTTTTCATCATCCTATTTTAATCTTTTTCTCGTTTTTCTTTCTTTGAATGGTAAAGTACATGTGGTAGCCAGGAAAATGTGCTTAAAGATCTCCAATGATAGGAAATTTAATTGACCAAATGCACCAGCTGCTATGCTCTGAAATCTATCACCACATTTGTGCCAAGACCAGACTTCCCACAAGCTGTTCTAGTCAATGATTGAGCACAGAAGGGTACCAACACAAGACATAGAATGCTTGAAGCAACTACTTTAGTTTGAGAACACCCTGACAGTCTGGTTACAGGTTCCTTAGCTTGAACAGTGCTTTGAGAAAGTCTACCCTGCTTTTTGGCCCTGCCTTCACTGCAGCAGACTTCCATTGCCATCTAATGGCTCCTCCACTTCCCAAGATTCCGCCTCACTTCCTTTCACTGGGGAAACATTCTTGTATTTTTCTCTTCATCTTATTGTCTGCCTTCTAGAAAATCCATACTGAGCACAGCACACTTGGAAAGCTTATTAAAATACACATCTTCCTAAATACACAACTGAATCAGAATCTGGGGAAGGAACTTTGGATTCCATTTTACATGAATTTTAAATATGAATTTGATGCATAGCCAGATTTGGGAATCCCCCACCCATATTCATCCTTTGTCATATTCTCAAGGTATTTGCAATCTTCAGCTGCTTTCAATTTGATTTCTGCTACAATATTTCTAAAGTCATTTCTTTTTTCCCCCACCCCAACTGTCTAAAGTCATATTTGCATGGGATCCTAGAAGACCTCTAGCTTATAAAACTCAGTAATGAAATGTTCCTCTTCTTACCTTAAAATGCTTACTTTTCCTCTAGATTTTACCTAAGTCATGTCACTACCATCCATGTCCCCAACCATGAAATCTAGAAGTTTCTGTTTCTAATCTTTCATTTTTTAAGTTGGATCAAACATTATTAAACAGAGCTTCCTCCCCCCCTCCAAAACAAAAAAAAAAAAAGAACTCTGTGTTGTTTCTTTTTATTTTCTTATATTTTAGACAGTACTTGAAGCACTTCATTATGTATCTAGTAACAAAAGAATAAAATAGTAATATTAGTGATATATCTACAAAAAACATTACATTATACTGGTGGTGCAATTTTTTTTAACCATTGCTTCAAATGACATTAAGAGGTTCAGTAGATTGATGGCTGAGCTCAGCCTACTTGATTAAGCAGCATGTGGGTGACCTTTAAAAAAATTCACTGAAACAATCAAGACCAAATTTATTCCAATGGTATTCCCAGAAGGGTTTTCTGGAAATAGAGGTTGTGTTAGAGTTTAGGGTAAAACAGAACTTAGAAATGAGCACCTCTGAAAGGAAGAGAAGGAGAAAAGTTTGAGAAGAGGAAGAAACTGACCAGCAATGCAGGTTTTACAAAGCTTCAACCAACCAGACTCAGGGTGGTGGAGTGCTCTGGAGTAAATGCTGCTGTCATCTCTCTCCTGCAGGCCAGATGGGGGCTTACCTCATACAGCCTCACTCTTGTCCCACGCAGGCCACACTGGGAAGGGCATGACATGTAGGGATGGCCACAGCTGTGACAGACCTCAAAGAGCAGGAAAGCGAATGTTAAAAAAAAATTAAAGACAAAAGTATACTGTGTATACCCATTAAATGTGTGGTGATATTTCTTCTATATATTTTTTCTTCTGTGTTCTGAAGGCATCTGGTCCTGAATTGTACCTTTCCTACTTTCAAAAGAGGCATTTATGGAAACACAAGTTTTGACAGTGCTTATGATAATAAAATACAAGCTGATAACAACTTTCTTATGGGGCAATAGCGAATGGTGGAAGCTATGACAAATTACGTAATCCAAACTCCATCTGTAGGACTAGTTGCTAACGTGCCTGATGTCTCTCATTCAGTCAGCCGGAGCTCCTGGTCCATTTTTCTCCATCCTGTTCTGTACCCTGTAGAACTACCTCTTGTGCACTTCCTCAAATGCACAGGACTTGCACTTTCCAGATCCACCTGGCCCATGGAAAACACTGGCTGTCAATTAGAGAGACAGAGAAGTTTGCTATGTCTTTATTCAGCATCTACCAACAGACATCACCACAAGCTGCCTGTGTGCTTTACCCAAAGGTCTCAGATCTGCCAGAGCAGCTGTTCCATACTGAACCAGCTCTCTGCACTGCAGTGATTTTCATCTTGCTCCCTCAGGACTGCAGATTCTCTCAGTGGTTGCCAGCCCTGGAGGAATAGCTCTGTACTTTGTGGTTTCTCTGCACACTCTCCACACTCCTGTAAACGTTTATTTTGTCCAGGTCCCTCTAATTTCTCACTTTGAAAATGTCATTTGTTTTCCACCTAGGTCCTATAACTACATGACTCAACTCTGATGAATTATGGGTCCAGTGTGGGGAAAATATCCAATTTTTCAAGAGAAACTAAACATTGAGGTTTACATTTATAATTCTTACTTTTTTGTTATTGTTGACTCAGTTTCTCTTACATGAAATATTCAGACCAAATAAAGTGTCCCAGTGGGCCAGATGAACTCAAGCAGTTGGTCTGCAACCTCAGCCGTTTATCATGAGAAGCAAATCAAATGAAGCACAGATCCTCCAATCCTGCCAATATCAAGGAACCTTTCTGTAGGGATAAATGAGAGCTGAAATAAATTTAGTGTCCATGACAACCAGATTCCATGTTTCTCAGCAGCATTAAAAGTTATTGAAAGGTCTTAAGCAAGTGATAATTAAGAAGAGTAATATTGTGCCAGGTGTTGTGGTACAGATCTGTAATCCCTGAACTCTGGGAAGCTGAAACAAGAGACTCACAAATTCAAACCCTGCCCAGGCTATTTAACAAGTCCCTGTTTCAAATTTAAAAATGAAAAGCTGTATATGGTGGTATACGCCCGTAATCCGAGAACTCAGGAGGCTGAGACAAGAGGATTTCAGTGAGTTCAAGGCCGTTCTGATCTACACAATGAAACTCTGTCTCAAAAACAAATAAAAAATGAGAAAAATCCCAGGGATGAAGCTACATGTAAAAGTTTTAGGTTCTCTACCACTACACACAAAAAAGTAATGCTGAAAGCATGTTGTTTACATCTGAGATGTTACAAACACCATGGCCTGAAACCACCAGAAGTCTAAAGTTAAACTGTGGTGTGCGGCATTCCCGAATGAGAACTACGTTCAGTAACTAATGTAGGCTGTTTGTGTCCAGGTTCTTAGTGAATGAGAGGAAAGAAATAGACTTTTGTGACCACAAGGTCAGCCCTCTCATCTCAGTTCCTAGAAATGATCTCTGAAATATCGTAATAGTTTTCAAAAGCTTTATTCTGTTAATAAAGAGTTTTATTTTAGCATGCAAACCACATCTTCTCTTTCATCTTTATGATTTTGACATATCCACAGATAGGAAAGCTTAACTCTTTATCATGTCTAGAAGCAGAATAGAAAGCAGTCTTTTTTAAAGTTAGAACAAAAATTAATTACTATTTTCTAATACACTATTCTTATTAGAGATTCACCCTAAATGGTAGAAGCTGCATTAACTAAAGCAATAAAATCCTCATACATCTGATATCCCTTAGGATTCCAAAGTTTTCTTTCTTTCTCTCTTTCTTTCTTTCTTTCTTCCTTTCTTTCTTTCATTTCTTTTTTTTTTATTATGTGGTTATGTGAACCTAAAAGTGGTATATGAAACTATAGTGGTTATCTACCTTCTGTAAACTAAAAATATGCAAGACCAGAAAACAAAACTACAAATTATTTAAGGACATATAAAGATTTTTTATCTTATTTATCTGGAAGAGAAAAGCAAACATATTTCTCCTATATAAAATACATCTGTTCAAAGACTCTCAGATTGGTATCTTAGTACAAACAACTACCCTATAACAAAGGACATTAGACTGGGTCACTTATAAACAACTGACATTTATTTCTCACAATTCTGAAAACTGGAAATTTGAGACCAGGGTGCTGTCACAGTCTGGTACTAGAAAGAATCCTCTTCAACTTCTCTTTGTGTCTGTACATGGCAAAAAGAGAATGAACTAGCTCTCTGACCTTAGACTACAAACGCCCTAAATTCATTTGTGAGGGCTCTACCCTCATGACCTAATTATTTTCCAAAGGCTTTACTTCCCAATATTATCATTGAGGATTACATTTCCACTTCAACATATGAATTTAATGAAACCCAGTCCTAAAAACATATTGCTGAAATAGGCAAAAATGTTATAGGTCTTTCGCCTCAAAATTTGCAGAACGATCTCAAAATTCTGGGGTTAGGGAGATAGTTTGGTGGTCTAAGCACCTGCCTGGTGAAGACTCAGGTTTTACCCCCAGTACCACGTGCCATGCTGGCCCCAGAACCCCAGGCGTACTGTGCCAGCCACCAAAACCAGGCATGGTGGCACATGCCTATAAACATAGCACTGGGGAGGCTGAGACAGCAGGATCACTACAAGTCCAAGCTGCATAGCCAGACCCTGTGTCTAATGAATAAATAAAAGACTTTTTAAAAATTAAAAAAATTCTGTTTTTCCACCTATGGAGCATGCATCATGGCACTCAGAAGAACAGGGACATTTTCCTCTCACACTCAGGGGAAGAATTATATTTAACTTGAGAAAATATTTATAATACCTAGCCAATATTCTGAACTGCAGTGGACATAATAATCACCACTAAGGTAAATATTGGATATTTTTGCCTCTAAGCACCTGATCTTTCTTTTTCTTAAGACTGTATGCTAGATTGTCTGCTACATCTTGGTAGAAAGCACCAACTCAAGGCTGCCTGTAAAAAGGAGTTCATATACCAGGCCTGAGAATATTAACCCTACAAAGTCCCATTTGGAAAGTTGGCTTTGGGCTGGTATCAGAGGACTTAGATTTGGGGAAGAATTCCACCTTTGCCAGAACTGATATGATGGTTCACTATGCCTAGGCTATTTACACAAACAATATGACTTACAATGAATTTATGCTCTACTCTTGAGGTCTAAAATTTTGATACAGCCAGAGGATTCCTACATGACCAACCTTCCAACGAAACTGTGGACACTAAGAGTCTGACTAACTATTCTACTAAACAACATTCCCCAAATGTCACAAATTGTTACTTGGACAATATGTAGTTACTTCATGGCACATTATATCCAGGAAGGAAAGAAGAAAGTGAGTGGACATGCTCTTCATTGTAAAGACTTTGCCTGGAAATTTCCATTATGCCTTAGAACGTAAATGTCCTCCAAAGTCTAATTTGTTCAGAGGTGGGGATTTT
>NW_004524578.1:32861088-32861912 GCF_000260255.1 Octodon degus
CTGCAAGGACAGCCAACATTTTGGCCCTAGCCATTCAAGGTCATTGAAGACTCAGGACATAAAAGATCCTGTATTGTAACATTCTGTAACTCAGTTGTGTCCCAAATTTTCTGATCAAGGAGATTAGGGGCCACAGAGGAAAGTGATCCATGATGTAGAGTGTGCTTAATGAAGTCACATGGAGAGAGAACATTTTCTCAGACCTTCACAGGAACAAATTGGTCAGGCAATGGCCGTGACTCATCCACATGGCTGACACTGACAAAGGATCTACAAACTGTGGAACAGGGTTTCAGTGGAAATCCTGAGGGGATTTGACTGACCTTATCACATACAAAAGTTACATTTCTTGTTAAATAGGTCTTGCTTTATCTTGGTCTTAACCATTCAGCAGAAAAGTATAAAAAGTAAAGCCATATTAAATATGCTCAGCTATAAAATGCTCAAGTCAGCAACTTCCGACATTGCCAGTCTTACAGAAAATTTACTACTATTATGAACTACTAGACTATATTGGAATATTTTGCTGAATGCACACACCTACAATATTTAAATGACAATGGAATGACCTTCTCTGACAAAACTAACCAAAAAAGAGGGATACAAATGAATGACCATTTTGTATCTGTATACTCAAAATAGTTAGGATAGATATAACAGCTGCATTCTCTTAATTCAGTGAATAGAGAGATTTGTTCTAAGAGTGTTTGTGAACAGAATATCATGTCTGCATCTTGTACAATGAATAACCACTAAGACAACAATATGCAATGTATTAATTATTGAAAGTGCTAGTAATCGGTTTTGTTTGTTTGTTTTTAAAT
>NW_004524578.1:32863087-32864372 GCF_000260255.1 Octodon degus
AAAAGGATATAGAAACTCTGAGTAGACCAATAACAGATACTGAAATAGAGGGAATAACAAAAACTGTACCAATAAAGAAAATCCTTGGGCCTATTGGATTCACTATAAAATTTTACCAGAACCCCAATGAAGATTGAACATCAATGCTCCTAAAACTCTGAAACTGAAGGGGAAAGAGTGCTGCCAAAGTCAGTCCTAGCATCACTCTGATACCCCAAGTGGATGAAGGGCTCAACAAAAAAAGAAGAATACAGTACAGGCTCCTTAGTGAACACACATACAAAAGTCCTCAACAAGATATTAGCAAACAGAATGTAACAAACCATCAAAAACATATTTACATCATGACCAATCTGGCTTCATCCCAGAGATGTAAGAATGATTCAACATACACAAATGAATAAATGTAAAACATCATATAAATAGAAGCAAGGAAAACATTGCATGGTCATATCAACAGATTCAGAAAAAAGTCTTTCACAAAATCCAACATTTATTCATGATAAAAGCTCTGACCTGGGGCTGGGGACATAGCTCAGTAGAATAAGCACTTGCCTGGCAAGCACAAGGGCCTGAGTTCAATCCCCAGTTCTGAAAAGCAAAACAAAAAACACCTCTGACCAAACTGGGTAGATGGTGCATGCTTGTAATCCCAGCACTTGGGAGACTGAGGCAGGAAGATCATTCCGAGTTCGAGGCCCTGTGATCTACACAGTGAGTTCAAGCCCAGTCTGAAAGAAATAGTGGAACCATGTCTCAAAAAAAAGAAAAGAAAAATACAGAAACAAAAACGTTGACAGAAATAAGTACAAAGTATCTTATGTCAAACCGATAAAATCCACCTTTGACAAACCACTGCCAGTACCATACTAAATGGAGGAAAACTGAAAGCTTTTCCTCTCATATCAAAAACAGGACAATAATGTCCTTTACCATCTATCCTGTTCAATAAAATACTCCAAACATTTGCCAGAGGAATCAGGCAATAGAAGATCATAAAGGGTAAGTATAGGAAAGAAAGAAATCAAACTACCCTTATTTGTAGATGACACAATCCATTAGAATAATGAAGCCCCTTCCCCAAACAAAACACCACCAAAAGAATTCCAGATATAGTAAACAAAGTCAGTGGTATAGCATGTTTCAAAAACAATGTGTTTCTGTCCACCAATAATGAACCCACCTAAAAAGAAAATAGGAAAATAATCCCAATCATAATAGCTTCAAAAATATATACATAAGTACTTATGAATTATCCTAAACAAGAAAGTAAAAGACCTCTACA
>NW_004524578.1:32866825-32867958 GCF_000260255.1 Octodon degus
CTCTGAAGTAAAAAAATAAATGATAACTATAATGAAAGAATTAATAACTGCTTCTCAAGAAGACACTGATAAAAAATAGAGCAGATTAGAAAAATGATGGAATCATTGAATGAGCAATATAGGAAAGAAAAAGATTGCATAAAGCAGAGGCAAAAAGATATAGAGGAACATAAAATCTCAATCACAAGCTTGCAAAACTATTTGAGTGAAACTGAAGATAGAGTTTCAGATCGTGAAGACACCATTGCAGCTAGTGAAAAGGGAAGAAGAGATCACTTAAAAACAATTAGGATGCAGAAAAAAAAATTCATCTCCTGCAAGATGATGCAAAGATGAACAACGTGAGACTAATAGGCATCAATTAGAAAGAAGGAGTCAATACAGATGATATAAAAAGAATATGGGCAAAAGTAATAACAGGAAACTTCCCAAATATGGGGAAACAATCTGACATTCAAGTAACAGAAAGATATAGAACTCCAAATAACATCAACACAATTAAAAACACACAGAGACATATAATAGTCAAGATCCCAGAAATCCAGCACAAGAACAATATGCTGAAAGCCACTAGAGAAAAGAAACATCACATCTAAAGGAAAACCCATCAGAATAATCGCAGACTTCTCTTCACAAACCATGAAGGCAAGAAGAGTATGGAGCAGAGTATTTCAAGTCCTCTATGAAAAAAATTCCAGCCCAAACTACTATCCCCTGCAAACCTCTCTTTCATGTTTGATGGAGAAGTGAAATACTTCCATGACAAAGAACAGCTAAAAAATTTCGCGATGACAAAGCCAACCTTACACAAACCACAAAAAGATGTTCTAAAGAGGGACCAAAATGATCAGAACTCCACAAACATGAACAGGAGGAACCCACTAAATAGGACAAACAATTAAACACAAGACAAAAAGGAGTAAACAACAGCAGGTAAATAATACGCCAATCATAAGTCAATACATCTCAATTATAACCACCAATGTAAGTGGACTCAATTCATCAATTAAAAGAAGTAGACTGGCACAGTGGATTAGGAAACAAAATCCAGCAATATGCTGTATACAAGAAACACACTTAACTCATAAAGAAATTCATAGGCTGAAAATCAAAGGATGGAAAACAATACTACA
>NW_004524578.1:32872074-32872729 GCF_000260255.1 Octodon degus
TTTTTTTTAATGGAGTAGATTAGATGATGCAGAAGCTGCTACAAACACACTCATCTGCCTTATCTTTAACAAAGGGGCCAAACATGCTTCCTGGAAGAAAGATAGCTTCTTAACAAATAGTGCTGAAAAATTGGCTCTCTACATGCCAAAAGCTAAAATGTGACCTAGGTCTATCACCATACATTAAGCTAAAATCAAAATGGATTAAAGATCTAAACATTAAAACAGAAACACTAAGTCTCTGAGAAGCAAAATTAGGAGGAACTCTTGAAGACATAGGGGTAGGCAAACAGTTCATGAACAAAAATCAAATCACACGGATAATTCTTGAAAGATTTACCATCTGAGAGCTCCTCTTTTTAAGAAGTTTTTGCATGTCAAAAGAAATTACCAACAAAGTGAAAAGACATCCGAAAAATTTAGAAAAATATTTAACTAATAAACACTCAGACAAAAGTTTATTTCTAGACTTTATAAAGAACTAAAAAACATTAGGGTCCCAAAAATTTAAAGAGCCAATCAAAAGATGGGCATCTGAGATGAATACACACTTCTCAGAGGATGAAATTATAGAAGCAAATAAATATATGAAAAATGCTCCACATCGCTAGCCATCCATGAAATGCAAATTAAAAGAACACTGAGATACCATCTC
>NW_004524578.1:32874934-32879505 GCF_000260255.1 Octodon degus
GAAAAAAATTTCAACATCTTTAACCATTAGAAAAAATAGAATGAAAAGAATAGGCAGAGTCAAAATTTTCAAAATAGTCATATTATGTTTTATCTTAGTAAAAATGACTACCATTAAGAACTCAAAACACAGCACACGCCAGCATTATTGTCAGGGGTAAAGGAACCTTTTTGCATTGTTTGTGGGAATGTAAACTAGTACAAACAGTATGAAAATCCATGTGCATTCTTTATAAACTGTAAAACAAAAATCCAGTCCAACCAGCTGCATCCCATCTGAGTTTTCCAGAGAATGAAAAGTATTCCATTGCAGTGATAACCTGCATAACCCCATTTACGGGAGCACAACCCACAGCAGCAGAACCTTGGAAACTGACTATGTGTCTATCAACAGGTGAAGGGGCAGAGAAAATGTGGCGTGTGTACATAGTGAGCTACTACTCAGTCATAAGAAAGGATGCGTTTGAACTATTTGTAGAAAAATAAGTGCATCATAACACCAAAATTATAAGTGAAATAAATCAGACATAGAAAGTTAACTATCATAGAGACATCCAAAGTACAAACAAAGTTGAAAGCTAAATAAAATGTAGATTATAGGAAACAGGGAAGTAGGTACTTATAGAAGGAAAGTGGATTTAAGGATGGAATGGTAGGTGAAGGAGGGGAGGTGAAAAGAAAGCAAAATGGATTAAAAAATGATAAGTACGCATAACAGCTCCCTACAGTGAATGCACTCATTATGTATTGTCAACATGTACTAATAATGAAGTTCATAAAAATAAAAAGTTCATAAAAATTAAGAAGAATATTTCAATGTATGTTGTAATTTTAGTAAAAAGAATAAAGGTTTTTAAGCATGTGCTTTTAATAAATTTGATTAGATTTTTTTACATTTACTAAATATTAAAGCACAGGATATACACATCCCTAGTACTTCAAAACAGTGTTTATTCCCATTATATTTATGCTGAGAATTGCTTCCTGCTTGAATGTATACATTGAATAAATATTCTATGCATAATAGATAATAAATATATAAACATATACAATAAATATTCAATATATTACTCAAAGAGAATCAATAATAATTTTTAAAATCTCTTCATGTTAGGGCTGGGGAGATGGCTCAGTGGAATAAGCGCTTCCCTGGCAAGCGCAAGGGCCTGAGTTCAATTTCCGGTTCCACAAAAAAAAAAGCCTCTTTATGTCAGCAAATTTAAAGATGACTTTTAATTTCTATAGAAAAGAATTTAGATGAAAACAAAAACACAAGTTAGAAATTACAAAAGAAACCCGTAATGGTAAGGATGTTAGGCACAATTTATGAAAACACAAAAGAGCAAAATGTTCTTTAGCAAAAAAATTGCTTCTCTGTTTCCATATTAACCAGGTAACTTTAGTTTCTACCTCAGGTACATCAGGAAAAAGGGGTATTTGAAGGATAACTAAAATAGATACGTTGAATCCTGGAAAACTGATTCTATTTATATTGAATTTCTTATGCAAAAGATTTGTTGTAAAAATAGATTACATCTGGATCTTCATATTTCCAAAGTAAGATTTGAAGACCACTAGCACCAACCCTGTAATGATGTTTCCTTCTTTTGAAAGCACCAAATTTGACATCTTGTAATCTTAGCTTTTTTTTTTAAAGATTGATTGATTGATTGATTGATTGATTGATTTGATTTGATGAAGGGTCTCACTATGCAGCTTGGACTCAAACTGATCCTTCTGTCTCAGCTACCCCAGTGCTTGGATTACAGGTATGCACCACTGTGCAAGGTTTCAGTGGTGCGCCCAGGGTTCCGAGGCCAGCATGGAATGAAGTACCAGGCATCGAACCCAGGTCCTTGCACCTGCCAGGTAGGTGCTTAGACCACTAAGATGTCTCCCCAGCCAGTAACCTTAGCTTTTAAAGCTGAATGAGCCATGGTCCCAGAAGCCTCTCCTGAGAGGTGTATTTTTGTTCTGAAGGTCAACTAATGCCTGAGCAAATCACCCTTTAGAAGTTGTTTGCTGGGGGGAGCTTTGCTCAGTCTGTTCTCTGCTTGCCCTTTCTTCCTATGAAAGCCAAGTTTTAACAACATTCATCAGGAAGAGAAACTGCTTAAACTAACAGATAAAACAAATATTTTGAATATCACACTCTGCTGACCAACTAGTTAATGTCTCCATTTCTATCATTTTTTGTTTTATATATCAATATTATGTTATGAAGTACATATGCATTCATGATTTTGAATCTGCCTTACAGTTGAGCTTTGTTTCATTATGTTGGGACCTTTTTAATTTCTTTCCTTTTTTTGGGGGGGGACCTTTTTAATTTATCACCATCCTTTCTCACTTGGTCCATTTTCTGTGATATTAATACAGCAAACGTAGATTTCTTTTATCTACTACAGTTTTCAGTTCATTTTTAACTTTTTTTTACTGTTACTCTAATAAACAGAATATAGCTGTGTTTTGAAAATAATCTGAGCTAAGGATATAGCTCATTGATTGAGCACTTGCCTAGCTAGCACATGAAACCCTGGGTTCTATCCCCAGCACACACACACACACACACACACACACACACACACACACACACACACACACAACCAATCAATCTAACAAGTTCTTTGCTCAGTAAAGTGTCATATACATGCACACATACTTGGACTCATCTCCTATCTTACATTATGCTTTCTACTGTCAGGTTTCTTTCCATGACTCTTTAACCTCCTCTTGTCTTTTCTGGAAATTGATTCATTTCCTTGCTTGTTTTGTTGGTTCATCCTACCAAACCCCTATGTAGATTAATTTCTACATGGATGCTAATTTCATTTTCTTCCTCTGTATTGGCCTGTTATTGCTCTAACATTTATTAATTTTTGTCTTTCTTATAAATCCCAGCAAATGTAAGCCATAATCTCTTCACATATTGCATTTTCCTTAATGCCTCCATTATTTTCTTCTGAGAATGCCATTGAAGTGTGCTCAGTTTTCTTATGCTGTGCTCAGTAAAATGTTTGACCCCTTCCAGTAATGTTTGTTATTTGCATTTTAAAAATTTAAATATAAGTTATCTACAGGTACATTCACCCTTGTAAAAACCAGTTCTGTAAGTTAAATGAACATTTCCAGTCACATAACCACAACTCCAGACAAAAATTCGAATGGTTCCATCACTCCTAAAAGTGACCTTATACCATGTTGTGGTCACTCCTCCTCACTCCACTCTGGCAAGCATCGATATCTTTTCTATTATAATAGTTGTGTTCTCCAAATACCAAATAAATAGTTTCACCAGTAGTTACTCTTCTAAGTCAAGTTTCTTTCAATTATCTTGATGCACTTGAAATCCATCCACATTGTTTAGTAGTTCCCTAATGTGCTCTTGTTTAATACTGCAGTGGACTCGAGTGAGTCAATATTCTATAATTTGTGTATACATTATCTAAAGGAAGAGATGTTTTTAGTTCTTTTCAATTATAAAGTCATGACAAATATTCACATCCAGGTTTTTGCATGAGTAAATGTGTAGTGATTTCCCTTGAACAGAGGAGTAGATAGAGGATTGCAGAGCTGTGTGCCAAATGTGTGCACCTATAAAAGAAACTGCCAACTGCCCCCCAGGTCACTGAATCCTTTTGTGTTCTCACCCTACCAACAGAATCAGAGAGAATCAACTTGTTCCCCATCCTCACTGGGTTTTTGAGACTGGCTTTGGTTAAGTCGCGAAGTTGTTCAAGCAGAGCTCAGGCTTGGGACCTCCTCGTGCCATGGCCTCCCAAGAGGCTTATGTTATGGGTATGTGCCAACACACCAGCTTTAAGCCATTCTAATAGGTATGTAATGAGAGCTTACTGTGACTTTTAATTAGGTTTTTTCCTTCATAAATAATCATATTGAAAAACTTTCCAGGTGTTTGTTTTTCATGGCTATATCTTTAATGAAGTGTCTATGTCTATGCATGTTTTGTTTACTCGGTTAGTTTTGTTTTGTTATGATTTAAAAATTGACTATTGAAGTTATTTATGTAGCCTGTGTACAACTACTTTATCAGATTGAAAACATTTTCTCAGTCTTTGGCTTTTCCTTTTATTTTCTAATAATAGAAATTCTAAAAGCAGAAGTTGTTCTATTCTATGTCGTTAATAAAGGGTCTACAGGGTCTTACTACACAGATTAGATTTGTAGAGCTTTCTCATGTTTTCAGCTTCCCAAGAGCTGGGATTACAGGCACATACCACCATGCTAATCTCAATTGCTCTCAGCCTACCCTTGGGACAGGGCCAGCACGGCAGGTCTGTGGATTGAATCCCTGGCCCGTGTCTACCTAAGCAGGTGCTTTAGTCTGCTGAGCTATCTGGCCAGCCCAGATGTTGTTCCTTTTGATGAAATCTATTCTATCAATTTTTTTTTCATATTGATCATGCTTCTGTTATCATATCTAAGAAATTGTTTCCTTGGGCAAGGTCACAAATTTTTTAAGTATTTTCTTCTAAGTATATAGAGAGTTTCAGGTTTTATATTTAGGTCTACAATCCATTCTTTTTTCTTTCTTTCTTTCTTTTTCTTTTT
>NW_004524578.1:32879615-32885797 GCF_000260255.1 Octodon degus
AGGCGTGTGCCACCACACCCAGCCTCAATTGCCATCTCAGTGTGCCTGGGGGATGGAGTCGGCATGGCAGGCCAAGGGATTGAGCCCTTGGCCCCTGTGCCTGCTTGCAAGCACTTTAATCCCCTGAGCTATTTGGAAGGCCCTTACAGTCCATTATGAGTTAATTTTTGTACAGAGCTTAAGGTATAGGTCACGGTTTATTATTTGGAAATCAAATTAAGCCAAGACTATTTGCTGAAAACTATTCTTGCTACTATAAGTCACCTTTGCACCTTTGTAAAAACTTATTTTCATATTTTTTGAGGTCTTTACTTCTACTAATTTCTATGTCTATCTTTGTTTGAAAACTGTCCTGTCTTCACTGGCTTTTTAAAGTAAATCCTGAAATCAAGCTGTGTGTGTTGTTTGACTTTTATTTTTTAGTATAGTACTGACTGTTCTAGGTTGTTTGCCTTTTCACATAAACTTTAGGATAATTTGTTTGTCTAGTAAATGCCTTCTACAATTTGCTTTGTTATTTTGTTTGATCCATTTTTCTTTATTATTTTATTTTGATTTATTTTACCTGTTGTCAAATTTTTTGGCATAATGTTGGGGATATTTCCTTTCTATCCTATCTGTAGGTAACATTATAATATCCCATCTTTCACTGCTGATGATTACACTTTGCAGCTTCTTTCTTTTTCTCTTGAATATTCTGCCTAGAAAGAAGTTCATAAATTGTACTGATTATTACAAAGAAGTAAGTTTCTTTTCTTCCAGTGCTGGGCACTGAACCCAGGGCCTCACATACAATAACCTAGCTTTCTACCACTGCCCCTCAGTGAAACAGGCTTGATTTTATTGTCTTTCCTTTGGTTTTCTGTTATTATTAGTTGAATTTGGGTATAACCTGGTATTATTTTCCTAGTTTCTTAAGGGAGAAGTATGAACCATTGGCTTGAAACCTTTCTTTTTTTTAATGCAGTTCATCTTCCTGTATTAGGGACATTCCCTCAATTTTTGATGCTATATTTTACTTATCTTTATTTCAAAATGTTCTAATTTACTTTTCAGCTTCTTCTATTAGTTATTTAGGTGTGTGCTATTTGTTAAATGTTGAATTTTCAAGACTTGGAAATTTTCCAGGTCTTTTTTGTGTTATTGATTTTTAATTAAATTTTGTTATGACTTACATACATGCATTGTAGTAGTTTGATTATTTAAATTTATTCAATTTTGATTTTTATCCCAGGTTATGGCCTGCTTGGTGAATATTCTGTGTACAACTAAAAATTATGTGTATTCTGCTGCTATCTGTGTAGATGGTCCTGTGTCATTTTAGGTAATGTGGTTAATATTGTTGAGGTGTCTTATACCCTCATTTATACCCTTTTGGTTCTACTGGTAACTGAGAGAGTTGAAGATTTGAGCCACAATTTTGTATTTCTCTCTCTTTTTTTTTTTAACAATTCCATCATTTTTGCTTTGTATTTTTGAAATTCTTCCATGACTGCACACATTATGCCATCTCTTTGGTAAACTGACCACCTTGTCATCATGTAATAAACTGACCACCTCTTCATCCTTCTCATGGTCCTTTTTTCGAGGTCTACATTGTCCGATTATTAATATAGCCATATCAGCTTCCAACTGATTGTTGTTTGCACAGCTTACTTTCATGTTCCATTTATCTTTTAAGTTAACATACATTAATTATATATATTGATGGGATTCAGTGTAACAATGCAATACCTACATGTAGCATTCACTGGTCAGCTCTAGCCCTCCTTTAGCTGCCCTCACCGTCACTCATTCTTAACCTCCAGTAATCACAGTAGTCAAGGCAGCTTTTAAAATATCCATGTCGTTCTCTTAATGAATAGAATAATTTGTTCTAATGGTGTTTATAAATAGGATCTCAAGTCCACATCTTGTACAGCAATTAACCACTAAGAAGAATATATGCAGTGTGTTATTTGTTGAAACTGTACTTCCGATTTGATTTGAAACTGTCTCATTGCTGTTTATCAATAAAATTTTGAAAAAAAAAAATCTATGTCAACAGCCAGATGTGGTGGCATAGTTCTACCATCCCAGCACTCTGGAAGGCTGAGGCAAGTGGGTCACAAGTTCAAGCCCAGCTGGGCAACTGAGTGACTTAGTGAGACCTAGTTTGAAAAACAAAATTAAAATGGCTCAGCAGTGTAGCTCAGTGTGAGGCCTTGGACTCTATCTCCATTTCTATAACAAAATAAAAACTATGTCATTGTGTTTAAAACAAATTTCATGTAGATAGACCATTCTTTAAAGTTTAACATGAGGGCCGGTGAGATAGCTCAGGGGACTAAGCACCTGCTTAGGCAAGTGCAGGGACCCAGTTGGATCCTCACCATCATATGCAGTGCCAGCTCCGTCCCCAGGCACGCTGAGCCCACCAGAGTCCAGATGTGGTGGTGCACGCTTATAATCCCAGTGCTGGGGAGGCTGAAATCAGGAGGATCACTATAAATCCAAGCTGCATAATGAGACCCCGTACCAAATACATAAAAAAAAAAAGTTTAACGTGGCAATTTATTTCTCCCCCATACCAAGAATTTAGATATAAATAACCTGAGGAATATAGATAATAGTAAACTATAATAAAATAATTAAAAATGATTTTTTACTGTCTTTAACAATTTTATTGAAATTTGTTATTTATATGCCATAATTTCACTCTTTACAGTATGTGATATGGTGTATTTAGTATATTCACAGAGTTGTACAAGCATCATCTAATTTTCAGTTATATTTATCATCTCCAAAGGAACCTGTAAAGCAATTCTCCCTCTTCCTCTGGTCCTGGAAATCAGATGTATTTTTGTCTCTATGTGTTTGACTATTTTGCACATTGTATGTCAGTGGAATCATGCCACTTGCTCATTTGTCCCAATTCTTTCACGTAGCAGAGTATTTTCAAGGTTTGTGCATGTTGTAGCATATATCAGTGACTCATTATTTCTGTAGCTAATGCTATTCCTTTGACTTTATCCAATTTTGTTTATCTATTCCTCTATTAACACTTAACACTTTCCACTTTTTTCTATAATGAATACTTCTTAAACATTCAGACATAAGTTTTAAGTTTTGAATGTACGCCTAGGAGTGAAATTTCTGCCTGTGGAAATTCTCTAACTTTTGGAGGAATTTTCCAGCTGTTTTCAAAGAAGTTGCACCATTGTACAATCCTACCAGCAATGTGTGATGGTTTCAGTTGTTTGACATTTGTTACATTCCTTTAACATTTGTAGGCATGAAGCAGTAACTGGTGGTTTGATTTGCATTTGTCTGATTAGTTATATTTGCATGAATTTTTAGGAAAAAACATCTGTTCTTTTCTCTGCTTTTAAATAGGGTATTTTATTATTTACTAATGAGATATTTAAAATATATTCTGGATACAAATTATCAGATATATATCCTACAATCATTTTTTCCCATTTATTGGGCTTTTTTTTTTTTTTTTTTTTGATACAGGGTCTTTCAATGCAGCTTGGACTCCTAGTGACCTTCCTGTTTCAGCCTCCCTAATGCTAGGATTACAGGCGTGTGCCACTATGCCAGGTTCTGGGGCCAAAAGTACAGGGAATTGAACCTGGACCTTGCACTTGCCAGACAGGCAATTATGCTGCTGAGCTAACTCTAGCCCTCTTTCTTTTTTCTTTTCCTTTCTCTTTTGTTTTTTTGGGCTGGGGAGATGGCTCAGTGAAATAAGCACTTCCCTGGCAAGCCCAAGGGCCTGAGTTCAATCCCCGGTTCCACAAAAAAAAAAAAAAAAATTCCTGGGCCCTGCCCACCTGCAGGGCTAGACCCCCACACTGAGAACTGCCTGAGCTGATTCAGCCAAGTTGACTCAGTGTATCAACTCACACAACCCCAACTCCCAACATCAACCCAGCTGTAGTTTGCTGCCCCTTAATCCAAGCAAATTCCACAAGTATGACTTTTCTTCTTCTCCTTCCTCTACTCCTCCTCCTCCTCCTCTTCCTCCTCCTCCCCCTCTTCTTCCTCTCTCTCTCTCTCTCTCTCTCTGTCTGTCTCTTATCTTCTGTCTCTGTCTCCCTCCCTCCCTCTCTCTGTCCTTGGCTCTTTTATTTTCTCAACTGTGACATATGATTATGATGATGTTCAATTTTGATATTAGTAGGGCTGGCCAAATAGCTCAGCAAACTAAAGCGCCTACTTAGGCAGAGTGCAGTGGCCAAGGTTTGATCCCGGAGTCCGTGCTGGCCCCATCCCCAGGGCATGCTGAGAGGATGATTGAGACTGGGCATGGTGGTACATGCTGTAATCCCAGTGCTTGGGAGGATAAAAACATTAGAATCACTATGAGTCTGATCTATGTACTGAGACCCTGTAGACCCTGTCCTAAATATATTAAAAAAGAAAAAAAAATGTTATTACTTCCTTTTGTTACTTAAGTTTTTGGTATTATTTTTTCTCAGAAACCATTTCCTAACTCCAAATCATGAAATATATTTACATCCATAATTTATTTCAATTAATTTTATAGTCAGAGGTAGAAATCCAACTTCATTCTTTTTCACATAGATATCTGCTTGTCCTCAGGTCATTTTTGAAGACTATTCTTTCCCCCACTGAATCATCTTGGAACTCTTATTGAAAATCACTGACCATAAATGTTAGGGTTCATTTCTGGACTGCCCTTCTGTTGAGCTATATTTCTGTCCTTGCCAGTACTATCCTGACTTAATTACTATAGCTTTGTTTGGAAATTTGAAAAGGTACAATTCACTTCTGCAGTATAATTGGTATGAGAGAGCAGAAATCTCCTGTGTAGTTATTTGTGCAATATATCTTAACTAATCATCGCATAACTTGAACCAACATTATACCAGTTCAGACATGAGATGTTTAGTTTTACTTAATCATGCATTTTGCCTCTATAAATATGTATACCTTATTATGCCTTTGTTTTAAATCAGAAGTTATCTTTCAAAGTTAAGAAATAAGATAAACTTTTCATTTAATCATATATTGACCAATTTATCCACTTTTTGTCTCTTCTTGTACATCTGAATTTCCATCTGGTATTACTTCCCTTCAGCATGTAGAACTTCCTTTAACATTTATTTTAGAACACATCTGGTTATGACAATTTCTCTTAACTTTCTTAAAATCCAAAAATATCTCTACTTCACTTTCATTTTTGAAAACTGCTTTTCCTATATATAGAATTCAGATTCCAGAAATTTCCTTCCTTTTGCACTTCAAGCATGTTTTTTTTTTCATTTTGAATTAATTCTGGTTTGTGTTGTTGCTGACTAGATGTCATCAGTAATCCTTGCTGCCTTGCAGTTAATTAGTCTTTTGTTTTCTTTTCTGATTACTTTTCAGATTTCCTATCTTTCATATTTGGCAGTTTCATTCTTATATGCCTGCAATTGGTTTTCTTTATATTTATTCTGCATGTGATTCATTTAGCTTCTTGGGTACTGACAGCTAAGACTTGCTATCATTAAATTTGAAACATATAGCTCATTATTAGTTCAAATACTTTTTTTCTGTCCCAATCTCTTACTTGTCCTATTACTCTAGATACATATGTTTCACACTGCTTGTTTTTTCCATGATTCGCTGAAGTTCTCTTTTTCTTCTTTAAACTTTTTCTTATGCTTTATATCACTGTCTTCAATTCATAGATCCTTTTTTAGTGTACAGTATGTTATATCTCATGAGCTGCTGATTGATATCAGAAATTCCAACATTTTCAATATGTATTCTCTATTTCTAAAATTTTCCCTTGGGTCAGGCATGGGGGTACATGCATGTAACCCTACCTTTCAAGAGGCTAAGGCAGAAGGATAACTGTGAGATTAAGGTCAACCAAGGCTACACAGTGAGTTCAAGGTCAGCATGGACTATACAGTGAGACCCTGCCTCAAAAAATGAACAGATAGGGGCTGGGGAGATGGCTCAGCCAAATAAGCACCTGCCTGGCAAGGGCAAGAGCCTGAGTTCAATCCCCAGTTCCACCAAAAAACAAAACAAAACCCGAACAGATAAAATTTCTAAAATTAAATTAGAATTTCACCTGGTTCTTTTTTACAGAATACATACTTTTTTTAAAAAAATGTACTTAGTTCAGGGTCTCACTACGCAGCTTGGACTCATAGTGATTCTGTTTTCAGCCCCCCCCC
>NW_004524578.1:32887008-32893126 GCF_000260255.1 Octodon degus
AGTCCTTCTGATTCAACTCTGTCAGTTTTTAAATAAATTAAATCTTATTCACGGTGACTTTTTGCTACGAGTTTTATAATCCTTATATGTGAGCTGTTCCTTGGTGGATCTCATTTTGTGACCACCCTTGAAGTTGATGGAGTACAGGGTGTGCTTTTCTCCAGAACGATTATGTACTTGCTACTGAAGGAGGCCAGGGGGCGCTACCACCCTGGGTCCACTTTGGCTGACCTCCTGATCCTGAGCTCAAGGCACATCTCCTGTTCTGCCTTTCTGCCTTTTGGCAATGGCCTGGTCTTGTGATCTCAGCGGTGACAGTGGCATTCACTCTCCAAATACCTCCACCTTCTCAGTTTCTATTCACTCGCCATTCCTCTGATTCCAAAATCTTTTTGTTTTGGCAGGGCATTGATCTACAGTGGGTAATCACAGCCTGTCACCTAGTTCCCTGTGTAGTTTTTATGGGATTTTTGGAGGAGCTGTGGGATAAAATTTAGCAGCCATCCTGCAAAAAAGAAAAAAAAAATTAACTGTTCATATGTATGCTGCATACTAACAATCGTGCTATCTGGTCAGTAAGTTGATTTGGTGTGAGTTACCAAAGGTATCTTGAGGGAAGACTGGGAGTTCCAGAGCCCAGAAGAATTCTCAACACTCACAGGAATTCTTCATTTTGGTGCGTGACTGTATACTGCATGCACTGAAGTGGATCTGAAAGGCATATTATAAAGTTGATAGGGACTTTTTACGCAGGAACAACAACAAAAATCTGATACTTCTGCTTCCTATTTTAGTACTTGGCTTCCTTACTGAAAAAAAAAACCAGTGACGGTGTGATTAGATATCATAATGTCAGCCGAATTCTTTCAAAAATGGTATAAGCATTATGTGAAATAGAAAAGCACATGCATTACCCTTTACTATTTAACTTTCTAAGTATATAGTTTCTTGAAGATGT
Organism: Octodon degus; assembly: GCF_000260255.1. Lineage (NCBI taxonomy): Eukaryota > Metazoa > Chordata > Mammalia > Rodentia > Octodontidae > Octodon > Octodon degus. The sequence goes on from NW_004524578.1 coordinate 32,887,967, forward strand.
TAGCTAATAATATAAAGCAGTAACATTAGCAAAATATATTTAAAATGTGCAATCAGGATAAGATAATTTTCTACAGCATAAATTTTTCACTGATGTTAGAAGCCATCCGATATTTCCAAAGTAAATGAATCCTTTTAAATGACAGACAAAAAAATACATACCAGTGGGGAAGATAGTGGTATTTCTTGCTATGGTAATAATGGTTAAAAAAAAAAAAAAAAGATTTGTTGACAAAACTAAAATGTTGTGCCACTGGTAAAACAAGACAGAAAAAGGAAGAAAAAAAAGTGGAAGATTTGAATTAAAAGATTTGAACACAGGAATTTTGGAAGCTTTGCTGTGCAGTTGGGTTGAAGCACAGGGGTTTGTAAACCTCTCTCAGCTTCTGGTGTTTTGTAAATTCTGTTCATTATTCAAATACACAATTAGCAACTTGCTTTTTCAATGCATCAAAGTAAAAACAAAACAAAAACCAAATGACACGTATCTTTGTAAACAACTTCTGTAATAAAAACAATATTTTATGAAAATTGATGACACAGATCCTATAGGTGAATTTTTAAAAAGATTTTTAAAAAAGCATATAGGTCTACATGTGATAATTTTGAATGAACAAGACATTTAAAACGGTTTAATTTCATTCACTTGTAAATAGAAGAGGAATCTTTTGTATCATGCAGATGTTTGATATTTATTTAGTAACAATAAATATTAGCTCCCGTAGTATGTTACCTATTATATATACATTTTTAAAAATTAAATCTAATCTTTCTTCAAGATAAATACTGTAATGATAACTAAAAACATTTATTACTTCCAAAATAGTTTGTGTTAGAAGAGTATTTGGAAAATAGTTGAAAATATTTCACAGCTTTGTAATTTTTCCTGAAAACAATTAAAAATATAAATGCCACATACAAAGAAATTTCATATTTGCACATTTTGAAATCACAGAAATAAGCAGTTTCTCACCTGCTTAAATAACTCTCAGATAAATGGTTTTGAAACATTTTTCAACCACTTGCTGAAAATTTCTACATGTTGTATCTTCTAGTTTGTTGAAGAAACTTGTACACGGTAGGGAATATGGACATTTATTAGTGAAATTATGTTCTTAAAAACCTTTGTATAACTGATAGAGGGAATAGTAGAACACTTTATAATTAGAAACTCAAGCCAATAGGATAGGTCTCAAGTCTTAGCTTTAAATTTTATGAGATTTGACAATTAAATCCCAGTATAAAAATAAACTCTTCTTAGAACTAGAATTTTGAATTGCTGTATTGCAGTGTTTAACAAGAAATATTTAAAAAAGAAAATATATCCACCCTTACTGCTTTTATTTGTGCTACTAGTAAATTTTAATGATTTTTATTATATCTTTGGTTTTAGTACAGAAGTAAGCATGTGTGTATTAGGATAGATGCACAAATATTCTCTTTTAATGAAGAGACATAATTTTTGATTTATAATACTTGGTTATAATATTTAACAAGTATTGTATTAATTACTTATAACTGAGTTTTAAAAGTCAATAAAATTTATTTTTCTTAAAGAAATTCACAAAAGTAAAAATTTGTTTCAGCACGTGTAAACTGAGAAAAAGAGAAAAAAGCAGGCATATTTATAGTTGAAATTTTAGTGCATACACTAAATTTATCTAGATTTTATTTTATGAATACACACACATATGTATATCTTCCTAAATGTAGGCTGATTCTTCACTTAAAATTGTTTCCTTTCTACCTTATGGAACTGTTTACAATGCACTTTAAGTAAGGTTTCAACACAGACTGAAGTTTAAAGAAATAATTCTAGGAGAGTAAGTTCTGTTGTTACTAAGGATGGATCTCCATAACCAGCCCTCTGTATGACGATGACATTTGTTTCCTTTAGTCCACTGCTTATCATTTTCATGGCCTTTTATCTAAATTTTAATCATGTGGTTTAACTATAAAGAGAAGTTTCCAAGAAATAGTCTGACCAAGTTTTGTGGCTTTCAAATTGTCCTACATTCATATGGCCCATGTAACAAGCAGATAAAGGGAAAGAAGATTTTGGCAAGGCTCTAGTTTCTTTTCACAATTACAACAGTGTCCAAAAGCAGTAAAATAAGGTTTACAGACTAGAATTATTAATTGCATGCAACAGGATAGAGAATTGAACTCAGAATTGAAGCCATTATCTCTTCAAAGTCAGTTATCATTTAGAGGTGTGGTCCTGGACACAATCACATATGACTTTTTTTTTTATCAATGACTAATACTATCAAAAAAAACCCAGTCACTGACACAGCAAATGAAACTTATGAAGGAAATGAAAACTAAGAAGAGGAAGTCACATTCTCAATGACCAGATTAGAATCAAAATAAAATTGGAGAAGTAGTAAGAAGTAAACAAAATGAGTAAGTCATTTTGGTGGGCTAAAGCAAGCACGGGAAAAATACTAAGTTTCAAAAGGAGGCATGACTAACTACTATTAGGAAGTAGTATGGAAGAGAACAGGGATTTCACCAAATAACCAGCTACCCAGGATCAAGGCAACACTGTTATCCTTTAAAAAGCAAACAAGATATTGTAGAATGTACTCCTTACTATAATTTACCTGAACTCCTGATTCCTAGTGGAGTGTCATTTCAAACTTTTAAGAGCTTGTTCTTTTTACAGAAATGCCATTCAGTATCAGAGCAAATGTGAAGAATCTAACCACCCAAGGGACTGAAATAGCAACAGAGGAAAAACTAATTTCAATGCAATATTGAAAAAAGATGACTTTTTTTCCTCCTGGAAGAGATGAAGTAATTGAATAATGGTCTTTAAATAAGAACATACAGTTCACAAGATAAAAAGAGTAATTGAAATCAGGCTCTTAAGTATCTCATGTAAAATTGGCTCATTTGTCCTCAACTTTCATGAAAGACTGAATGAGAAAATCAAATTAAATTGTGTTAGGAAGTAGTTAATTTTAAAAACACAAGGACTTTTAAAAAAAGGATTGGAAGAAAATTAGAACTGTTAACAATCTGGTAGAATTTCCACGGACTGATTTCTACTCTTCTTCACTGGTGGACTGTGGTAAAGATACAGGAAGGGATTAAACATAAAATTTGTAATTTTTTCTTCGGACCCCAACTCTTGTGGTCTTTTTGTTTGTTTGAAGCAAGAACTAAGATAAATAATTTGCCTCAAGACTTGAAAGCTATGAAAGAGTAAGTAAGTTTGTAGTTTATTCGTAAAACCACTACAAGTGTCAGGAGACATTTCTTTAAAGAAAAGTAATTGGTATATCCTTAAATCTATGAGCAGTATGCCAACAGGTATCTGAAGGCAAATCTGTAAGAAAAGAACCTGGATTATATAGACAGAGGGTAGTACTTTAAGGAAAGAGGGTTTCTTTTTTTTATGAATATGCTATTTTTCGTTTTTAAAATTTTTACTTATTTATTTTACAAGGGACACATATTAACTACAGGATATTCAAGAGGCAGTGACAAGAATAAAAAATATGTGTGCAATCCCATAGCTGAGGGGAGAAAAAGCAGTATTGTGTACAAAATCTTGAGACTTTTTTCTGCTTCACATGTCCACATAAAATACTGTATAATGTAATTTGTGGTTCCGTATATATTTTAAACGCTTACACAAGCAAGCAATGTTCTATCTAGATTTACACGGGTCATTTTAAATTGCTCTTGTAATTTGCATACCTTTGATCATTGAAGTATCTCCCATTGTTCACTATTGGCAACAACTTCACTAAGCATCCATAATTTTGTTTTCTTTCCTTAAGTACATAAAGAGATGCTACAGGGCTTACTCAACCAAGTTATTTGTGCAGGACACTGCATTAACTGGGAAAAAGAAGTGCTTAAAGCAAAAAAATCTCTACTTTCGACTGACTTTCATTCTCCTGGAACAAGAGCTGAGAAATAGGCAACAAAATGCTCACCTTCTTTTGAAGTAAATCTAAATTGCTGGGTTAGAGGTCAGCTATACTTAATACCTGTAAAAGACACGGCTACTTCCCTTTTTTTTGGACCACAAACGGAACTCAGGACCTTGAGCTCGCCGGGCAGGCGCTGTGCTGCTCAGCTATCTCCCCTGCATCGGCCACTGTCGTGGGGCCACAGCAAGGGAGATCTGGGACCAGCCGGCCAGAGGGGCGGGGGAGGGGAGCGCCTCCCGCGGCCTCGGGCGCCCGCTTCCCCGCCCGGCGGCAGGAGCAACCTCCGCCCCGCCGCTTCCGCGCTGCGAGCCTCGGGGCAGTGCGCGGCGGGGAAGACCGAGCGCGAGGCGGCCGGGCGCGCGGGTCAGCGCGTGGGCGGAAAGCAAACTTTGCTCTGCGTTCACTTGGTCTGCGCAGCGCGAGTCTGGGGAGGGACTCGGAGAGATGGACACTGTGCGCAGGATTTTTAAAAATAAGTCTTTTGGCTCAAGGAGGAAGGAAGCAGGGCCGGCTCTCGCACGAGCCCAGAAGGCGCCAGCGGGGCGCAGCAGGTGGCCGGCCGCGTCCAGGGCTGCCCCGCCCCGGCCGCTAGGGCCCGGGCCGGGCGGTGTTCGGGGGGCCGCGTCCTCCACGCGCTCACGCCCACGGGCTTCTCGCCCCCGGCTGGCCGTCGCCGCGCCCTTGCGGCAAGGAGGAAGGAGGCCGGACGCCACTCCGGGACGACGCGGCGCCCTCTGCGCGCCCCCGGCCCCGAGGGGCGGGGGAGATGCCGCGGGGGGCGGGCGCGGCGCGCGGGGAGGGGAAGGGGTTCTCGCGCGATTGGGCGAGGTTTCCGGTGTTGTGACTGAAACCCGTCAATATGGCGGCGATCGGCCGCGGCCGCTCTCTGAAGAACCTCCGAATACGAGGTAAGCCCGCTGCAGCCTTTGCTCCTCACCGCTGCCCGGGCCCGCCACGCCTGGCGCACGTCTTCTCCAGGCTCTGGGTTGGGGAAGCGAGCCGGGACGCTGGCCGGAGCCGGGCAGTCGCTGCTGGCCTCAGAGCGAATCCTAACTGGGGCTGTGTGTCTGTTTCGCGCAGGGCGGAATGACAGCGGCGAGGAGAACGTCCCGCTGGATCTGACCCGAGGTAACGCGGGGCGCCGCGGGCGCCAGCCAGGGCGCGCGGTGGGGAGGAACCGGGCCCGGCCGGGCCGGAGGCAGGGGCGGGCCGCG
>NW_004524578.1:32895296-32911271 GCF_000260255.1 Octodon degus
AAGAGGATATAGTTCAGTGTTAAGACCCTGAGGTTTGATCCTCAGTATTCCAGAAGGAAAGCAAGGAAAGAAAGAAAGAATTATTGTGGAGTGAGGTGTGGTGGTGTCTCCCTGTAATTCCACCTACTCAGGAGGCTGACACAGAAAGATCTCAGGCGTGAGGCCACTCAGGGCAATTTAGTGAGACCCTGCCACAAAGTTTAAAACACGGGTGGTAGGGGGTTGCCTAGCAAGTTGGCGGAGCTTTTGCCTAGTGTGTGCAAAGCCTTAGGTTCAGTCCCCAGTCCTGAAAAAAATGAAAGGAAAAAGTTCTTACTGAATTAATTTTGACCTAGTTTATTCTTGTAGATTTTACAGTAATTTTTTTGGTGATTGTTGCTTTCAGTTTTGTTCAGACAACCGCTTCCCTTTAATTGTGAAAGTCCCTAATATTTGCTATTGATAAGTTACCTACTATCTTTGTATTTCATGCCAAAATGTACAGTATTTTGAAACCCAGATTTTTTTACTGCTTCGACAGCAAGAATAGGCCTTTTTTTTTTTTTTTTTTTGTGGAACTGGGGATTGAACTCAGGCCCTTGTGCTTGCCAGGCAAGCGCTTATTCGACTGAGCTATCTCCCCGGCCCCCAAGAATAGGCCTTTTTAAAAATACAATTTATATTTCTTCCTGGTACTGGACCTAACTTGAAAAAGACACAGAACAGTGTTTTTCCTGGGTAAACTCCTTGTATGGTAGTCTTCAAACTGAATGCCAAGAGCAAGGATATAATTATGTTAAATGTAATTATTAGATTATAATTTGTTAAAAGTCCTATTTAATTTTATAATTTTTTATTATTTTACACCTTTTCCATTAATAAGAATAAAAATGTTGGCTATCTTTGTTACTGTTTATTAAATACACTGAAGAGTAGAAAGATTATCTAAAATGAGATTTGAAAAATAACTTTTCCTGATTGCTTCTAGTTGAGAAATTATTTAATCGTGTACTTTAGGTTTTGTATTTTAGGGAAGGGTCTGCAGGGTGTTCAGGGTCTCACTACTCGATCAGACTCATAGTGATCTGCCTGTTTACAGCCTCCCAAGAGCTGGGATTACAGGCACGCACCACTCTACCCAGTCTCAATAGCTGTCTCATCTCGCCCTGGGGGTGGGGCCAGCACTCAGGCTGAGGAACCCCCACCCCCTGTGCCTGCTTGCAGGCATTTTAGTCTGCTGAGCTATTTGGCCGGCCCCTCTGTTTGTATGGTACTGAAGAGCTAATGGAGGGGTACTTCACCACGGAACTACAATAGAAGCCCTTTTCATATTGTTTTTACTTTAAATTTTATTATTATTGTTATTATTTTCATTATTTTTGCACTACTGAGATTTAACCCATGACTTCACTGAGTTATATTCCTAGCCCATTTTTTATTTTGAGATGGGGTCTTGCTAACTAGTTTAGTTATTCCAGCTGAGCTCAAAATTTTAGTTTTCCTGCCTTAGCCTTCCAGAGTACTTGGATTATAGATCTGTGCCATGACATTGGCTAGCCCCTTTTTCTTTTTGTATGGGGGATCAAACTCATGACCTTATGCTTGCCAAGAATGCTTATGCCACTATCTCCCGCCCCCCCCCCTTTATTTTTTGAGGCAGGATCTCACCAAGTTTCTCAGGCTGACCTTGTGATCCTCCTGCCACAGTGCTCTGAGTAGATGGGATTACTTGAGAAGGTAGAGTCTGTTGAAAGTAAGTTCCTTCATCTCCCATACTTAAGTTTCCTGAGTCAGACATTAAAGTACCTTTAGTCTTTTACTGTTTCCTTTGGTTTTTCACAAAGCTCAGAATTTTTTTTATCCCCTGTATTTAGGACAGGCTCTCCAGAGTCTCACTGTGTAGATCAGACTCGTGATTCTCCTGTTTTCAGCCTCCCAAGTGCTGGGATTACAGGTGTGGGCCACCATGCCCAGTCTCAATTGCTGTCAAAGTGTGCCCCGGGGCCAGCACAACAAGCAGGGGAGGGAACCCAGGCTGCTGTGCTCTGCCTAAGCAGGCACTTTAGTCTGCTGAGCTATCAGGCTGCCTCAAGGCTCAGATGTTTGTACTTCATTTCTTACTTCATGTTGGCACAGTTTTGTCATGTTCAGTGAACGTTTGTTACATCCTTCATGAAGTGGGGGGAACTATGCTAGGCATGGGCTAGGTGGGAGATGTAAAACAATAAAGACAAAGAGTGCAAATAGTTATTTTTCTGCAGGTTTTGGAGACAAGTTTATTTCTCAATCATTATGGTTTTATAACTTTATTTTTAACCATTATGGTTTTATAAGTACAGCTCTCTTCCTATATTTTAAATACTTTTTTAAGGGATAGTGGAAAATTCCTTAGCATTTTAAGTTCCACATTCTGCTGTGTTACTGTTGCATTTATGGTTCTATACCAGGAACTAAACTATATTATGTTACCTATTCATCAACAGTAGTTTTAGGTACTCTTACCTATATTTTATAGGTGAAAATAAAAGTGTTGAAATTTTGAAAGACTGAAACTAGAAAGTGTCATTAAACCACGGTCACAGAGCTAGTAAGTTACTAGTCTAAGTCTGGCAATTATCTCAGAGTCATGTATAAAACTTTATACCCCTAAAGTATACCCACTTTACACTTTCTAGGTACCACCACACCCTCTGTTGAAGCTGGAACCAACTGCTCATCCTCTTAGTTCTGTTCTGTAATTGCTTCCATTTGCCTCTGCAATAGCCTTTGAATTCAATCTTTTCTTCTTTTCCCATTGTCATTTGGGATAGTTCACAACATCATTTGGGTGACACTATACTCTTGGTTCTTTTCTCTCTTGGCAGCTATATGACTGACTGCCAGGATTCCCTATACTCCAAATCTGATGTTGTCTTTGCCTTAAATTAAAATAACCACCCATGTATACTTTGTATAGGCTCATTTTGCTCACAAAATAAAGCCCAGATTCCTAGTGGCATTCAAGGTCTTTTATAATTTATTCCTGTATTATTTTCTTCTCTGTTAGCTTTTTAAAATTACTTTTTGTCTTTTTGAGACAGGGTCTTGCTGTGCAATTCAAGCTGGCCTTGAGCTCACTTTGTATTTCAGTCTGGTCCTAAACTAGCAACAATCCTCCTGCCTCAGCCTTCCAAGTGCTGGGATTATAGGCATACGCCACCACATCTGGCACTTCTTCTGTATAACCTTAAGTACATTAGTCATATGTACCTCTGAAGAGTTCATGTACGTAACACTCCTACCCTTCGTTACACTCAGAACTTCTCAAAGCTAACTGGGGAAGAGTTTGCTAAAGTAGACTTCCATTTCTGTTCTTGTAAACAATACCCCTGGTTGAGAATCGGAGCTTTACTGAAAGGAAACCACTTTTCCTTAAATATAGTGTGCAGTTTCATATTCATTTAACCTTGCATAGGTTTTCCTTTGATGAGAAATTACCATTACTCTGTAGAAATCTTACTCAAGGTCAGGGTCCCAAGTTACTTTTGGGACTCATTCATTATCTCCATGGAAACATTTTCTCCTCTAGTTTTCCACATCTTGATTCCTTTCTGATAGCACTTATCATTGCCTTATTATAGTTTTTGTCCACTTCTTTCACTAAATTTTAAGTGTATTGAGAGGAGCAGTGCAGTTTTTAATTCACCCCTTATCTCAATTACATACTAAGCACTGAAGCACTTTTTTTGAAAATTGTGCTGGGGATGCACTTGCACAAACTAGGCATGAGTTTAGTCACATTCCCAATCCCCATTTCTTTTTTTTTTTTTTTTTTTTTTTTTTTTGGAATGGAAGAAAGAGAAGCCAGGTATGGTGGCACATACCTGTAATCTAGACAGTTTGTGAAGCTTAGATAGGAGAATCATAAATTTGAGTCCAGTCTAGGCTGTTTAAGCCACCTTGTGAGATCTTGTTTCAAAAACTACATAACTACAGAAGTGCTAGGGACAGAGCTCAATGCAGAGGCTTGGGGTTCAGTCCCTAGTACTAAGAGAAGAGGAGGAGAGAGGGAAGAGCGCAGAAAAAAGGGAGAGGAAAAAAAAAAAAAAACAAAACACCACACATGTCAGGGGTATTGTGTAGTATTATGGAGGAAAGTAGAGTTAAAGAACACTTGAAGTTTACAGTTTGGTGGTGCCATAAACAGAGAGGTCATTTTGAGAATGATGTTAATGAGTTTAGTTTTATACTTTCTATTTTGAGATGATTGCCCATTGTGGTGGTAGCCACCTGTAATCTCAGCTACTCTGGAGGGTGAGGAAGGAGTATTGCAAATCCCTGGCCAGCCTGGGCAATTTAACAACAAAGGGGTGTGTGTGGGTGTGGGGGGGTGTTGCTTATTGTTATGTGCTTGCTTGGCATGTGTGCAAGGCCCTGCCAAGCAAAGAAAACAGAGAATTCAGGGGATTGATCCTGCAAGAGATGTATAAAAGGTAACATTGGGGGCTGGGGAGATGGCTCAGTGGAATAAGCACTTCCCTGGCAAGTGCAAGCGCCTGAGTTCAACCCCTGGTTCCACCAAAAAAAAAAAAAAAAGGTAACATCATAGTAAAATCATTCCGGAATGGAAGTTAATAATAATAGTACTGCATTTGTGATTGAGTTTTCTTTATTTAGGGTGTTCAGAGAAGGAAGAATGTAAATAGATGGTCTTGTTTTTTTTCTTTTTGATGCTAGAGATTGGTCTAGAGGTTAGCACATGCTGAACATGAACTCTTATCACTGAGGTCATGCACATACCCTACCTCTGCTTCCCAAACAGCTAAGGAGTTTTGAGTTATGGGTTAAGATGATGAGAGTGTGTTTCACTGGTAAAAGTCAGTAAGTAAAGGGCTGACAGAAGAAAATTATGAAGGCTGTAATTTCTGAAGATGAGAGAACAATTTTGATTTGAAGAGACTAAAACATTGAAGTCAGAGTCTGCAAAGTTCACTTCTACTCTTCCTTAACGTGAGCATGATTTTGGCATGCTGTTTAACTTCTCTGGGTGTTGGCAGTTTCCTCTAAAATGTGTATTACTTGGACAGCACTTGCACCTTCCATCCTTGTGATGTTCAGATATCACCATGGGATATTGAAAAGTTAAAAAGAAAGCATTTATAACCTTGTTAAATAGCTGTGAAACTTATTCTCATAAACAATAATGAACATGTGTAGGAGTGATGGTATTTCATAGCACTTTAAATGTAAATTACAGTCAACTCTCATTTTCCTTTTAAGTGATCCATCTGTTGTGACTTGCTGCCTCCTCTCCTTCCTAGATCTCAGGCTACTGAAAATAGGGCTGTGAAAGCTCAGTGGGGTGAGTGGATGGTTTTGCATGCCTGTCTGTATCTTTATCACCCAACTAATTATGGTCCACTCTGTTAACCTGTGCTTAGAAAAGGTGATCATAGAAGACTGTTAAATGTGTAATCTTAATATTTTTTATTTATATGTAGGTTTTGAAATTTTTTTGTGTGTGTTCTTTTCCTTTAGTAGATTGATAAATCTTTTCTATTGTAGTTGGATATTTGCAGCATATTTTATTTCCTATATGAAGAATACTATTGATAGAAGAAAGTTACAGGTTGAAATATGTATTAGGTAATCTGTATATGAATAATTGAGAGTTGACTGTTAATTCTTTTTTTGGATCATCTATTATTTTTTCTCATGTGTTTATTTGTTCAGTGTGACTATAGGTTAAAACTGAATGGCATCAAAAATTATCTGTACATTCTGGGAGGCTGGGACAGGAGGATCACAAGTTTAGGTCTTCCCTGATCAATGTAACAACTTAATGAGACCCTGTCTCAAAATTAAAAAAATTAAAAAGGGCCTGGGGCTGTAGCTGGGTTTGACCTCTTGTACCATAACCCACCTTCCAAAAATTACTAAAACAAATTAATTATGAAATTATTCAGATATCAAAGTAAATTAACTAATTATGTAATCTAGCTAAATATAACATTCCTATGTCCCAAGTAATAGGATTTAAAATGATACAGGGGAATGAAATTCCTGACCTGAAAGGTACCTGGGAGGAGTTTGTGTTCTCTAAAACCAAAGAATGAATTTTAGGAACAAATGGAGGTTAACAGCAGAATATTTATTGGGGGAAAGAAAACTTCTGTCTGACAGAGGGATAAAAGGGGGACCCAAGCGGGTTGCCCTGCAAAGTTGTCCCTTTCAGGGATTTATATGGAGTACATTCATGCAGTGAAGTGGGTCTAAGGTGGAGAACATGGGTACTCACTTAGGTGGCATGAGGTGGGACAAAGCTATGGTCACCAATAAGGTTACAAGCACCATTACTCAGGTAAAATTGAGTAAGTCCAGGACCAGTGGGGAAGTTAGTCACATAGCAAGCAGCCGTGAATATAGATGTTCTACTGGACTTTATCCAGTGGCTAGTAGCAGTTGGATTAGTGATTTTTCCTGGCTTCCTCAAGATGATGATCAATCCCAGATACTTACCTTTAGGGAGGTAAGCAGTTGTTCGATCTGTGGTCTTTAGGTCTGGCCCACAGCAGGAGCATCATCTCTCCCACAGTTGCAAAGTATCTTGTCTTATGTGCTGTCTCCTTGAGGGTCTAGCCCTGTCTGACTGTCTGTAATATTTCTTTCTTTTTGTGTGTGTGTTTTGGGGAAGGGTCTACAGGGTGTTCAGGATCTCACTACTAGATTGGACTCAGTATTCTGCCTTTTTACAGCCTCTCAAGAGCTGGGATTATAGGTTTGTTCCACCATGCCCAGTCTCAGTTGCTGTCTCAGTGCGTCCCGGGGGCAGGGCAGGCATGGCATACCCGGGGATTGAACCGCCGGCCCCTGCGCCTGTTTGCAGGCACTTTAATCCACTGAGCTGTTTGGATGGCCTTGACTGCCTATAATATTTCTAATTCAGCTGCCTACAAGAAAAGAATCCAAACCTAAGAACTCCTTTATATTCATCTTCCATCTAGATTACATGAGCTGATCAGTGTACCTGGTAATGGTAAAGTATGTGCTGATACCTTAAACATAGCCTGTTTAAAGTGTCAGTTGCATTTAATAAGAAATACTAAAACCTTTTAAACTTAAAACCGGGATTTTAAAGAATCTGGCTCCATCAATTGCTTTTCTTAATGTTGTCCAGTCAGTCTGTCTGTCCGTCTGTCCGTCCGTCTTTCTTTCTTTCTTTCTTTCTTTCTTTCTTTCTTTCTTTCTTTCTTTCTTTCTTTCTTTCTTTTGCAGAACCTAGGATTGAATTTAGGCCCTTATGCTTGTCAGGCAAGCGCTTATTCTACTGAGCTATCTCCCCGGCCCCATCCAGTGTATTTTTGATGAGTACAATATCATGTTGGTTGATGTTAATGTTACTGGTGATGGTATATGTTTCTTATCAAAGAGTTTATATTACATTTAGGATACAACTCTATTAAGGTACAGTATAAGACAGTAATGTTTGAAGTACTTTGCCAATTATCTCTATAAAGCAGTTAATACTAGAGGAAATTAAGTATAAAAATGGGATAGGGAATGACCTAGGGAAGACCTTAAAAATGATAAAGTAGTGACACCAATGAAGTCCACCTAAATATGTATCTTTTAAGTAGGTAGAGCTCTGGACTAGGGTTAAAAAAGATCACAAATTTGAAGACTAACGTTACTGGATATTAGTATTTCAAGATAGTGTTGGTGTTTCTTTTCCTCAAAATAGATTTCTTAATTATTAAGAATTAAGTACATTCCAGTTTGTTTGTAAGGGGGCCTCTTATGACCTTTGAAGGTAGTACTGGATTGGATTGAGAGATTTGAGGCATATCATCAAAATAATTGTATACTTGTTATTCTGTGTATTTAATTGTCTGTGTATCAAAACCAGGCATAAGTGTGTATAAATTTTTTTATGGGTTCATTATTTTGTAGCACATTTCTTTCCTCTTCATTAATATATTGTTAGCAAAGGATAGTGTGGTATGCATGTTCAAGGGTTACTGTAAGTTATTACTGTAACTTATTTTTTAGTGTATGCAGTTTGGGTGATAATATAATGTGCAGTGTTTGTGTTGTCTACACTAAAGTAAATGTATTTTCTGATCTCAAAATAAAAACATGTGACTTAACAATAGGGTAGAATATTGGAAATTAAGATTATCCTGATGCAGAATGTTTCCTTGCTAAATCCGACATCCTACCCTGCTCTCTAGTGATTTGGGTAAATGAAAAACAATGTTTTAGAAAGTTAGTGCTCTATTAGAGCAGCAGAATGAGACTTCAGTTGTCACTTGCAGGGATTTAGTAATCTTGCTGTGAATCTGGTATAATTTCATGTGTTCTTTGCAATGACTAAAGAGTGAAAAGACTCCGAACCATAAATAAAGAATATTGCAAAGTAATTTAGTTACAAAGAAGGAACCACTTGACAGATAGAAGTATGTTTAACTGTTTTAGACATGTGCACATACATATTTTTATCTGGTTTCATACTTCTAGAAATCACATCTTAAAATAGTAAGCATTCCATGTTTGGTTCATCCTTCATGTAGTACTAAAACTTTTAATTGCCCTGTATTTTTCATTCATAATTCTGGAATGCACTGCCTCTCATTTATCACATTGCCATTACCTCACTCTCCTGAGGAAACAAAAACTGTGGAAGGAAAAGAGAAACAGAAACAGAGTAATAGAGACAGACAGACTTATATTCCAGTGTCTGGCACAATATTCGGTGGGCAGGTCTCACAGAAGCTATATGTAGCTTCTTTGTGTGTGACCAATTAACAGGTTAAACATTTTTATTCATAATGTTGAAGATAAGTTTTGAATTGTATTTGTTGCATTGAGATATTGGTATGAAATAACAATGATGGGATGTTTGAATATATATTAGTAACTATCTGTTTACTTAGAATAAACTTGTTTTACTACCTTAGGCTAAGAATTCTAGTATTATGTTAGATGACATAATATGATACAGAACAAGTTTTTCTTATATAAATCTTCACAAATAAAAATTCTTACATAAATTTTGTAGCTGTTTTTTTTTTTTTTTTAATTACAAATAGGATAGCTTTAGAATATGTTAATATGAACCTTAAAGTCATCGGTCTTCTTGTGGGAGAATTCCACCATTATCTGTATATTTTATGTTTCAACATTGTTTGGAAAGCACAGATTGTGTTATTTTTCTTAGCAGAAAGAAGTTATTTGAAAAGATGCTGATTTTTCAAATGGAAGTAAAAAGATGCTAAAGGAATTGGAGTAAACTGCCAATTATCTATGTTATTTCTTCCGATTGATATTTTGTTTTATTTTATAAAATAGAGTTGATTTTTGAGTTCTAGGAAGATTTTTTTTTTTGTACTGAGAATCGAACTCAGGACCTTGCACTTGTCAGGCAGGTGCTTGTGCCACTGTACTACACATCCCTGGCTCTAGGAAGATTTTTTTTCAGGTACATTATTGTTTTCATATTGTATAAGTACCATGGTGAAAAGTTTAATTACTTTTTAAGGTGGTAAATATATTGCCACAAAATGTACACTTGGAGTACTGGAGTATGCAAGGAATTGAGGAAGATATATATGTTTACAAATCTAAAATTTGTAAAAATTTGTAAAAAAGGCTGCTTTGAAAATCATTGTATTAACCTTCTGGTTCAAAGCAGGAATCTTTATTAAAATACCAGATAACACGGCGTGGTGGTGTACTCCTGTAATCCCAGTGCCAGGGAGGCCGAAAGCAGAAGGGTCACCAGGAATCCAAGCTGTGTAGTGAGACCCTGTAACAACCAAATACATTAAAAAAAAAAAAAAAAAAAAAGCAGCCATGATGTTTTATGCCACAGTGCTTTATACATTAAGAAAATGTCATTGATACTGTAATAGACATCTTAGAACTTCATGAGACTACATGACACTAAATAGTTTTAAAACCTGAGTATTGTTTATTTTTTAGCCCCTTTTTTTTTTAACTTTTTCATTGATTTTTGTCTTGACATGTTCTAATTTTTCTTCTGGTGACTTATAATAAAATATGGCATAAATATGCATTTTTCTTTTGTTGTGCTTGACTGTTTTATGTTCTCTGATTTAAAATAAATTGTTAAAGTTGATATTTTTATATAATTAATCCTTCATTGATTTTTCTTTTATTCTCTGAGGACTGATGATCCATTTTTTAAAATGTATTTGGTACAGGATTTCACCATGCAGCTTGGACTCATAGTGATCCTCCTGTTTTTAGCCTCCCCAGCACTGGGATTACAGGTGCGGCCCACCACACTTGGTCTCGGTGGCTGGCTCAGCACACCCGAGGGGCAGGACTGGTGCAGCATGTGGTGTCTGGGATTGAACCCCAGTCCCTTTGCTTACTTAAGCAGGTGCTTAATTCACTGAGCTGTCTTGCTGGCTGATGTTCTAGGTGTTGTGATAGATGATCACACTGCCCATTACTTGGTTCCCGTATCTAAGAATTCAGTAGTATTTCATGGGAATTGATTAAATACTTGAGAGCAACTTGATAACATATGTTTAGATTAGACTTGTAGAATAAAGAAAAACTTACTTTTTTCATTATTGAAAGGTAATAGAGTGAAGCAAAAATATTGATCTGTGTACCACACAGGTTTTAATGGAAGTGTATTTTCTAAGTGTTGATGATTAAGACATTAATATTGATTTTATTTGACATACTTAAAAATTTAAATTTTTATGTATATACTCTTTGAAATAGAAAACAATGAGTTTGGTGTTCCCTGAAGTGGGAACATTTAATAATAGAATGATCCCTGCTGTTTTTGAGTTTACACTGGCTCATTGAGCAGATTTAAATGGAGTATGGAGTATTAGCCACTAAAAATAATTGTAAAGGATTATATTATTTTATGTTACATTAAGCTCTTATATTTACTGGCTCTTTTTAAAAACTGCTTTGTGTGACTTTGCTTAGGAGAGAATTGACTATCCATTATGATCATAACTTGGTCTAAAATGATACTTTAAATAATAAAATATTAAAGTCAAGGATTTGAAAATTATATGCTATTTGAGGATAGTCCAAAAGTTATATCCTTCTAGGGGCCTGGCCTTAGCTCAGTTGTTTAAGTGGCTGCTTCCACAAAGCTGTCAGCCTCAGGTTGCTGTAGTTTGATCCCCACAACACTCCAGCCAGCCAAACCACCCCTGAGGGCATTCAGAGAAAAAAAAACAAAAACAACAACAAAAAAAACCTTATTCCAAAAGTTATATCCTTCTGGGTAGTCTTTTGTTTCTAAGCAGCCCACTTGTTCTAATAATTTAACCGCAGTTCAGAATATTTGGTGGGGTGGGGATATAGCTCAGTGGCATAGTACCTGCCTGGCAAGTTTGAGATTCTGAGTTTAGTGTCTCTCTCTCTCTCTCTCTCTCTCTCTCTCTCTCTCTCTCTCTCTCACACACACACACACACACATACATACATACATACATACATACCATTTCAAAAATTGTGCTTCTAAAGATTGCTAAAGCTCATTGTGTTTTAAATTGCTGTTTGGATTGCCTTTTGAAGATGAATTGACATTTAGGGATGGGTTAAAAATAAGTTGGGCCCGAATCTGAGAAGTCATTGATTTATGCAAGCTTTAATATAGAGTTCACTGAATATTTTTAGTACCATGTTAAATACTAGAATATTAAATGTGTGAGATAGTTTTCTCTTAAACGGACTACCACTATATAGTATGTGATGATTGCCGTAATAACCTAGACTACCTCTACAACTATTTTCATGTTCTGAATTTTTTCCCTTTAATCACTGTATTTGGTAAAATGTCTTGCTTGCTAGTCATTCCTGATCACATTTTCTTTCCAGGATCTTTGTACCTCTGTTTGTTTTGTCTGGATTGTTTTTCCTCCAATATTTGTATGACTTTCTCACTTAATTGAACTTTGTTCCTATTTCACCTTTATCAGTGAGGCTTTCTATGATCATCCTATCCAAAGGAACTCGTATCCATCACTCTTCTTTCTTATCTGTTTTTTTTTCTCCTTCTTTCTATCATCATGGTGCTCCTCTCTCCTTTTTTTTTTTCTTTCTTTTTTAGGCAGTGTTAAAATTGTACTGCACACCTCACATGTACTAGGCAGATACTCTACCACTGTGCTATACTGTACTATACCTTCCATTTCTGTGTGCATGTTACTTTTTAGCCTTTGTTATCACTGACATTATAGTATATTATTGTCTCCTGAAAGTGTAAATTTTGTGAGCATAAGTACTGTTTTGTTTATTGTTGTATCCTCAGTGCCTGAAAAAGCTTTGGCATGTTAGACATGTAGAATAAATATTTGTTGACTGAATAGATGACTGTTGAATATTTCTGGTTCAAGAGCTTCAAACCAATTTTGTGCTGCTTATTCAACATCTTAATCTTGTAGGCAAGTACATCAAAATTAGTATTTTAAACTTTCTAATTATCTTACTCTAAAATTATTTCTGAACGTTCCATCTGGGTTAATATTCCATCTAGGTGAAGAGCAGTACTTTAATTGGGCCAAATCAGACACCCAGGAGACATCTTAGCCTCATTTCTTGTCCTTATTCCACACTTCGGATAGCAATTAGATGGGTGTGATTTTGTCTCTGAAATACTTAAAAATTTGCTTTTACATTTCTTTTACCAGTTTAGTTTAAGCCCTCATTTTTCTTCACTAAGTGAATGCGTGGTCTTCCTAATTACCTTCCCTATTCAAGTTCTGCCCTTCCCATTCTTGTCTCCACTTCCGTATCCCTCAAGCTTTCCTGAAAGTCTTTCTTCCTTGGCAGGATTGACCACTTTCTGCCTTTTGGATTCTGTGGTATATTGTGTATTACCTTTATGCTGTGATTTGTTCATTTGTCCCTATTAGTCACAGTTGACAATTATTTACTGATCTTTAACATGTGTTGGCAATGATCTTTTACTGGTAACTCTACTGTGAAAGAGAAAAGATTGAGTCCCTGTCCTTGAGGAGGTAATAGTCTAATAGAAAACAAAGAGTAGGTATATGAACACAGAAATTTAGGTGTTAATAAATGTTCTTTGTATAAAATTGGTTAAATGAGAACAGATCGATGGTTTGAAGAAAATCACTCTAAAGCTATAATGTTGAGTTGATACTAGATGAATGAAGAGGTGACCTGTAAGATAAATACAGGAAAAGACTTCCAAGCAAAAGAAACAACTAGTACGAATACCCAGAGGTAGAAAGAAACCACTGAGGCTTCTGCATGATAAATGAGAGGAAGAGTGTAAAAATGCAAGAGAGGTGAACAGGTTATAAGTGGGAGATGATGGTACATTGCAAAGGGAACTCCTACAATCTAATACATTGCTTTGTGGAAAATAAAGCTCTTTGGAGCAGGTTCTGCATGGCACATGTCACTAAATCAGTGTTAATTGAATTAATTTTTTCATAAGGTCATATGATAGGAAAGATTATTTGGAATTGAAATTTGTGTTGCTTGTGTGAGTGTATATGCATCTATTTGGTCTTTTGAGACATGGTCTCACTATGTAGTTCATGCTGGCCTCGAACTCACTACATAACCCAGGCTGGCTTCAAGGTCTTTAGTTAAAATTAGGGGTATGTGGTGGCGGCGCATGCCTGTAATCCTGGCACTGGGGATTGTAGTGGGGGTGCTGAGGCAGGAGGATTACTGGGAGTGCAAGCCTAGCCTGGGGTACAAAGTAAGTTCAAGGCCAGCCTGAATTGTATTGTGAAAACCTGTCACAAACAAAAGAAAGCAAAAGATTGTCCAGTGATCCTTTCACCTTAGTCTTCTAAGTGCTGAGACTACAGGCATATGCACCATGCCTGACAAAATTCAAGTATTGTCATTGAAGAGGAGAAAGCAAAATCAGCATTGTGCTGATTGTATTAAAATGTCTCGTTTAAGATGTATATATAACTCTTATTACCTGAAATATTAATTTTAACTTCTTTTTCACTATAGGTAGGCATGCCATATTCATTAATTTGTTCATTTAGTTTATGAATGTGTACTCTAGAGTATTTTTCCAGATCCTTTGAAGTTTTAAGGTTGAAAATACAAGATAAATCAGACTGCTCTTGAAGCTTCAGTAAGTTGTGTGTCATTAGAAAAATGTGTTGTGAATGAATAGTTCACTTAGATTAACAAATAAAGAGGCTCTGAGAAAGATTGTTAATATAAGTAGGCTCTATAAAAACACAGTTTTTTTCACTTGAACCACTTTGCTGCTGCTGCTCTGTGTTTATTTAGGTGTTGAAAATATCCTTGGGAAAAGTAGAAGAATAAATAATATTAAAAAAAATTTATTTTGGATTAAAAACCTAAAATAAAATTTTTGCCCTTCCTGTAATAATTTGAGCTACATAATATAATTTGGCCTACCTAAATTCATTATGTAGCCCACACTGGCTTGAGGCTTAAAGATGCTTCTGCTTCTTAAGTGTGGGGATTACAGGTGGGTGTCATTATGCACTGCAATTAAAAACAAACTTCTTAAAAATTATTTATTTATTTATTTATTTATTTATTTGGTACAGGGTCTCCCTACCCAGTTGAGGCTTGTAGTGATACTCTTGTCTCAGACTCCCCAGCGCTGGGATTATAGGTGTGTGCCGTCACACCTGGTTTCAGGCCATCCTGGTGCACCCCGGGTTCTGGCACAGCATGTGATACTAAAGATCGAACTGATGTCCTTGGACTTGCCAGTCATGTGCTTAGATCACCAAACTATCTCCCCAGCCCCTTATTAAACATTTTAAATGTGTTCATATTGTTATTGTTCTAATTTAGGATTTATTTTGAATCTTTGAATAATTCCAGAAAATTCTCAATGCTTGGGTTTTTTTGAGTATGCATCTTTCCCATTTTTCTCTTGGTGTCTTTCATAGAAATTCCTTTTTTTTTTTTTTTTTTTTTTTTTTTTGCAGAACCCAGAATTTAACTCAGGCCCTTGTGCTTGCCAAGCAAGTGCTTATTCTACTGAGCCATCTCCCTGGCCTCCCGGTCAGACCTTTTTTAAAAAAATTCTTTTTAGCTTTTTGAACTCATTTTTTTCATTTTCTTTCTGTTTTTCTTTCTTTTTTTTTTTCCTGGTTTAGGGGTTAAGTTCTATAGCATCTTGAAATATTTCTTTCAGTTCATCCTTTCTGTTCTGTTTATGCTTCCTATTAAGTTACTTTAATTATTGCATTATTGTTTGGAGAAGTTTTTCTTGGATCTTTTTGAGGTTTTTTTTTTTTTTTTTTGTGGTTTCTTGAATCTTCTCTTTTCTGCACACCAGAGACTTGCAACTCATGGCTTGCAGATCTTGTTGCTACATTTGTAAGTAATGTTTTACTGGTTCACTGCGCCTACATTGTTTAACTACACAAATTTAAGTTTTCTTTTTTGTATTTTAGGGGCAGGTCTACAGGGTGTACAGGATCTCACTACTAGATTGGATTTGTAGTTATCGGCCTATTTACAGCCTCCCAAGAGCTGGGATTATAGGTGCACACCACTATGCCCAGTCTCAATTGCCGTCTCAGTGTGCCCCTGGGGAAGGGCCGGCATGACTGGCCTGCCAGGCCCAGGGAATCGAACCTCTTGCCCCTGTATCTGCTTGCAGGTGCTTTAATCCGCTGAACTATTGGGCCAGTCCTCACAAATTAATTCTGTATTAAGATAAGACCATTACTGACCAAAGTTCATGTAAAGGCCTAATGTTCATGCTGCCTTTTTTGAATAAGGTTTGAGATTAGTGAATTTTTGTTTGCTAAGTTTAGGTGTGTATTGGTCAGGGTTTTACTTAGAGGAACAGATATAAGGAACAGATATTAACACAAGATTTACAATGTATAAGGAATTACAAGGTTGGCTTACGACAGTCAGCCGCAGAGTCAGATGGAAGCGTCTGCACACTCCAAACTGAGGAGTTCAGTCCCAAGGTCTGAAGCTCACTGCTGTGCTCTGTGCAAGTCTCTATTTGTCAGCTGATGG
>NW_004524578.1:32911371-32917827 GCF_000260255.1 Octodon degus
GCGGCCCCGGCGGAGCCCGCGCCGGCCTGCGCTGCTTGCTGCGGGCGCGGGGGCAGCGCGCCGAACTTGCGGAGCCGGCGACCTTGTGGGCCCCTCGGGCGCCCGGGGAGCCGCTCACACCTAGCCCGAAGTTCGCGCTCCGAGTGGGGATGGCCGGAGGGAGGCAGAGGTTGTTATTTAGGTCGCTAGAGGATGTTTGCGGGGAGAGCGACCACATCCTGCGCTCCCCACCCCCCGGAGCGGATTCCGGACCTGCTTAGGTCGTGTTGCCTGCGTGACTGCTGCTGTCTGTGCCCACCTTTCGGGGACTTGCAGCGCGAACAACTCGGTAGTGGGACCCGGACTAGTCATTCCTGCTCAGTGTCTGGGTCACGTTTCTCCCCTGCACCCCTTTCCCGAGCCCCTGCGTCCGTGGTCGGCTCGAGACCGCCCCCTCACCCTGCTGCAGGTTCATTGTTTACCTTCTGCAGTGGAGATGGGTTTGTTTACACCTTCGGAGCTTTGTAAATGCTCCGATATTTCAAAGAATTGAATCCTGCAACTTAAACCGTATTTCTTCTATCAGTCACTGTCCTGGAATTTATTCGACAGTATCTCGCAGAAGAAATAGTACTGTCGTTATGTTCGAGATTGTTTTGTTTTTCACAATAAACAGGATTTGGTCTACTGATTAAGACGGTCTTACCGTATCTCATATCAGCTGTAGCTTGGAAATTAGCCCGGTTCAGCTGTACAATTTCTGAGATCTGTGAAACATTTTAGGAAGTGTTTTTTTAAAGGTAAACATTTTGTGTTTGAGATCATTGTATTTTTTACTTCAGGTACTCGATGTAATGCTTTATATGCAGTGTTTGTTAGATGTGGTGTTTATTGTTGAGGTTTACTGCTATTGAAAATGTACGTTCTCTTACTGTGTATTTCATAATGTAAAATTACGGGTATATAAACGGCCAGTATTTAGCTACAGGAAGCATTTTTGTTGTTTAATATTTTATTGTAAAAGTTTAGTGACTTTGTAAAAACAATGTGTAAAATACAATACAGTAGTAGTAGTGCATGAGCATGGAAGCGGCGACGAATTCGATGACTAACGCTTTAATTTGGAACTCTTCAGCAGATAATGTTTGAGAATTAGTGTAGAAGAGGTGAAGTTTTTTACTTTCGTGAAGCAGTTTGTAAACATAAAACAAATTCCTGCAAAATCTGCTTAAAATGTGTTTTCTAGTAAAGCCTATCAAAGTAATAATTCCTACAGACTTGAAAATTATTTTGTTCCTCTGACATACGGTTTATTGGTAATTTATATAAAAGCATATGTTTTAGGTAGAGATGAAAAAGAGTAATTAGGTAAACTGAAGGCCAGTTTCTACTTTAGAAACCTGGTTGGATGTAGTGCTGGAAAGAAACTGTCATTGAGTTCTTATAGTGGTTTGTTTTGATAACTTTGCTCCAGCTTTACTTAGGAGCGCAGATGATTTTTCTGTATTTACTGTTTAAAACACTTCATTCCCTCAGAAATTGTTAAACACCTTTTTTCCAGGATTAAACATGCAGGATATGTTGTTTCTACTTCCCTGACAAAATATAATGTTTTATTTTAGGATAAAATACACAGCAATTTGAAACAGTGCAAAAGCAATGCACAATTAAGAATGAGGAGTTACATGACAATCATATTCCTAAATTTAAAGAAGTTTAGAATAAAGTAATCTGATAGGGACATAATTCTTTAGAAAACCTGTTATTCTGACACACATTTCATTGTTTAAAGAAGCCTTGTGGATTTAATACGAAGTTCATAAGAAAGTAAACGTTAGTTATGTTTTAAGAGTGGTGAGGTAGTTTGGATTCCATCTGAAAGGCAGCTATTTTTGGATTAGATTACAGTATGTAAAAAGATAAAAGTTAGGGCAACCAAAATATTCAATATTAAAACAATGTTTATTATTTTTTTCTAATTCTGATAATTTCAATGGGTATTCAGTAAAAGTTTATAAATGAAGGTTATAATCATTAAATTCCCTGAAGGATCTATCAATGTATAGTGAAACACAGGCTGACTGTGAAGTCAATTTTGGGTTGTAATCTCAGTAGTGTGATTCAGTAATTGTTGGCCGAGTTAGGGCAAGTTGTTTGACCTTGCTTAACCTGTGGGTTTCTCATCTCCAAAAGAAGAGATAATTTCAAAGGGCTAGTAAGAATGTGAGAGGTAAAGGAGGTACTTTTAAGTAAGCATGAAGCATAGGATACTAGTTTTGAATGTTAAGTGTTAGTAGCCTTCCTGTATTGTGAAATCAGAATTCTTTAAATCATCTTAAAAATACTTCAGATGTTTTGAATACAGATTTGTAGAAAAGGAAGCAGAATTTCTCTTTGATACATTGTATTATTATTAATTAACTTATTTATTTTTTGCGGAACTGGGGTTTGAACTCAGGCCCTTGCACTTGCCAGGGAAACACTTACTTATTCCACTGAGCCATGTCCCCGGCCTGATACATTGTATTATTTTAAACAGGTATATCTAACATAGACCTTTTAGCTCAGTGCTTGACCATTTGCTTGTTATCCTGGCATTCTGGAAGACTGAGGCAACAAGACGGCAAATCCAAGCTCAATTTGGGTGATTTAGCAAGTGTCTCAGATTACAAAGTAAAAGAGGATATAGTTCAGTGTTAAGACCCTGAGGTTTGATCCTCAGTATTCCAGAAGGAAAGCAAGGAAAGAAAGAAAGAATTATTGTGGAGTGAGGTGTGGTGGTGTCTCCCTGTAATTCCACCTACTCAGGAGGCTGACACAGAAAGATCTCAGGCGTGAGGCCACTCAGGGCAATTTAGTGAGACCCTGCCACAAAGTTTAAAACACGGGTGGTAGGGGGTTGCCTAGCAAGTTGGCGGAGCTTTTGCCTAGTGTGTGCAAAGCCTTAGGTTCAGTCCCCAGTCCTGAAAAAAATGAAAGGAAAAAGTTCTTACTGAATTAATTTTGACCTAGTTTATTCTTGTAGATTTTACAGTAATTTTTTTGGTGATTGTTGCTTTCAGTTTTGTTCAGACAACCGCTTCCCTTTAATTGTGAAAGTCCCTAATATTTGCTATTGATAAGTTACCTACTATCTTTGTATTTCATGCCAAAATGTACAGTATTTTGAAACCCAGATTTTTTTACTGCTTCGACAGCAAGAATAGGCCTTTTTTTTTTTTTTTTTTTGTGGAACTGGGGATTGAACTCAGGCCCTTGTGCTTGCCAGGCAAGCGCTTATTCGACTGAGCTATCTCCCCGGCCCCCAAGAATAGGCCTTTTTAAAAATACAATTTATATTTCTTCCTGGTACTGGACCTAACTTGAAAAAGACACAGAACAGTGTTTTTCCTGGGTAAACTCCTTGTATGGTAGTCTTCAAACTGAATGCCAAGAGCAAGGATATAATTATGTTAAATGTAATTATTAGATTATAATTTGTTAAAAGTCCTATTTAATTTTATAATTTTTTATTATTTTACACCTTTTCCATTAATAAGAATAAAAATGTTGGCTATCTTTGTTACTGTTTATTAAATACACTGAAGAGTAGAAAGATTATCTAAAATGAGATTTGAAAAATAACTTTTCCTGATTGCTTCTAGTTGAGAAATTATTTAATCGTGTACTTTAGGTTTTGTATTTTAGGGAAGGGTCTGCAGGGTGTTCAGGGTCTCACTACTCGATCAGACTCATAGTGATCTGCCTGTTTACAGCCTCCCAAGAGCTGGGATTACAGGCACGCACCACTCTACCCAGTCTCAATAGCTGTCTCATCTCGCCCTGGGGGTGGGGCCAGCACTCAGGCTGAGGAACCCCCACCCCCTGTGCCTGCTTGCAGGCATTTTAGTCTGCTGAGCTATTTGGCCGGCCCCTCTGTTTGTATGGTACTGAAGAGCTAATGGAGGGGTACTTCACCACGGAACTACAATAGAAGCCCTTTTCATATTGTTTTTACTTTAAATTTTATTATTATTGTTATTATTTTCATTATTTTTGCACTACTGAGATTTAACCCATGACTTCACTGAGTTATATTCCTAGCCCATTTTTTATTTTGAGATGGGGTCTTGCTAACTAGTTTAGTTATTCCAGCTGAGCTCAAAATTTTAGTTTTCCTGCCTTAGCCTTCCAGAGTACTTGGATTATAGATCTGTGCCATGACATTGGCTAGCCCCTTTTTCTTTTTGTATGGGGGATCAAACTCATGACCTTATGCTTGCCAAGAATGCTTATGCCACTATCTCCCGCCCCCCCCCCTTTATTTTTTGAGGCAGGATCTCACCAAGTTTCTCAGGCTGACCTTGTGATCCTCCTGCCACAGTGCTCTGAGTAGATGGGATTACTTGAGAAGGTAGAGTCTGTTGAAAGTAAGTTCCTTCATCTCCCATACTTAAGTTTCCTGAGTCAGACATTAAAGTACCTTTAGTCTTTTACTGTTTCCTTTGGTTTTTCACAAAGCTCAGAATTTTTTTTATCCCCTGTATTTAGGACAGGCTCTCCAGAGTCTCACTGTGTAGATCAGACTCGTGATTCTCCTGTTTTCAGCCTCCCAAGTGCTGGGATTACAGGTGTGGGCCACCATGCCCAGTCTCAATTGCTGTCAAAGTGTGCCCCGGGGCCAGCACAACAAGCAGGGGAGGGAACCCAGGCTGCTGTGCTCTGCCTAAGCAGGCACTTTAGTCTGCTGAGCTATCAGGCTGCCTCAAGGCTCAGATGTTTGTACTTCATTTCTTACTTCATGTTGGCACAGTTTTGTCATGTTCAGTGAACGTTTGTTACATCCTTCATGAAGTGGGGGGAACTATGCTAGGCATGGGCTAGGTGGGAGATGTAAAACAATAAAGACAAAGAGTGCAAATAGTTATTTTTCTGCAGGTTTTGGAGACAAGTTTATTTCTCAATCATTATGGTTTTATAACTTTATTTTTAACCATTATGGTTTTATAAGTACAGCTCTCTTCCTATATTTTAAATACTTTTTTAAGGGATAGTGGAAAATTCCTTAGCATTTTAAGTTCCACATTCTGCTGTGTTACTGTTGCATTTATGGTTCTATACCAGGAACTAAACTATATTATGTTACCTATTCATCAACAGTAGTTTTAGGTACTCTTACCTATATTTTATAGGTGAAAATAAAAGTGTTGAAATTTTGAAAGACTGAAACTAGAAAGTGTCATTAAACCACGGTCACAGAGCTAGTAAGTTACTAGTCTAAGTCTGGCAATTATCTCAGAGTCATGTATAAAACTTTATACCCCTAAAGTATACCCACTTTACACTTTCTAGGTACCACCACACCCTCTGTTGAAGCTGGAACCAACTGCTCATCCTCTTAGTTCTGTTCTGTAATTGCTTCCATTTGCCTCTGCAATAGCCTTTGAATTCAATCTTTTCTTCTTTTCCCATTGTCATTTGGGATAGTTCACAACATCATTTGGGTGACACTATACTCTTGGTTCTTTTCTCTCTTGGCAGCTATATGACTGACTGCCAGGATTCCCTATACTCCAAATCTGATGTTGTCTTTGCCTTAAATTAAAATAACCACCCATGTATACTTTGTATAGGCTCATTTTGCTCACAAAATAAAGCCCAGATTCCTAGTGGCATTCAAGGTCTTTTATAATTTATTCCTGTATTATTTTCTTCTCTGTTAGCTTTTTAAAATTACTTTTTGTCTTTTTGAGACAGGGTCTTGCTGTGCAATTCAAGCTGGCCTTGAGCTCACTTTGTATTTCAGTCTGGTCCTAAACTAGCAACAATCCTCCTGCCTCAGCCTTCCAAGTGCTGGGATTATAGGCATACGCCACCACATCTGGCACTTCTTCTGTATAACCTTAAGTACATTAGTCATATGTACCTCTGAAGAGTTCATGTACGTAACACTCCTACCCTTCGTTACACTCAGAACTTCTCAAAGCTAACTGGGGAAGAGTTTGCTAAAGTAGACTTCCATTTCTGTTCTTGTAAACAATACCCCTGGTTGAGAATCGGAGCTTTACTGAAAGGAAACCACTTTTCCTTAAATATAGTGTGCAGTTTCATATTCATTTAACCTTGCATAGGTTTTCCTTTGATGAGAAATTACCATTACTCTGTAGAAATCTTACTCAAGGTCAGGGTCCCAAGTTACTTTTGGGACTCATTCATTATCTCCATGGAAACATTTTCTCCTCTAGTTTTCCACATCTTGATTCCTTTCTGATAGCACTTATCATTGCCTTATTATAGTTTTTGTCCACTTCTTTCACTAAATTTTAAGTGTATTGAGAGGAGCAGTGCAGTTTTTAATTCACCCCTTATCTCAATTACATACTAAGCACTGAAGCACTTTTTTTGAAAATTGTGCTGGGGATGCACTTGCACAAACTAGGCATGAGTTTAGTCACATTCCCATTCCCCATTACATTTTTTTTTTTTTTTTTTTTTTTT
>NW_004524578.1:32917927-32929341 GCF_000260255.1 Octodon degus
CTGAATGCGAAGACTGAAGTTCCGACGAAGTGAAGTGTGACTACTTCCTCAGCGCCTTTATATGGTCTCTTTGTGCTGAGTCACTCTCGGGGCAGAACCAGTTGGGTCCCAGGGCAGGACCCCCACCAGCCAGAAGTGCACGGGGAGTCATCCGGCCAAGTTGACACAATGCATCAACCACTACAAGGTGTTACATGTTGTGTCTTTGATGTATATTGATTATATTTACATATGTAAAATAGGATAGTGAATATGTAGTATCTAGAAATCATTGACTTAGTGCAGTGATACCTTGGTTCACAAACCCTTTTATTTTTAAGCAATTCAGTTCGCAAACTGAAGGTTTCTTTTTTGCACGTGTATTTAGGGAAGGGGCCACAGGGTGTTCAGGGTCTAACTACTAGATCGGACTCATAGTGATCCACCTGTTTACAGCCTCCCAAGAGCTGGGATTACAGACACATGCTGCCATGCCCAGTCTTAATTGTTGTCTCATTGTGCCCCTGGGGTGGGGCCAGCATGGCAGACCCAGGGATCAAACCCCCAGCTCATGTGCCTCCTTGCAGGTGCTTTAATTCACTGAGCTATTTGGCTGGTCCCAGAAGGTTTTGTTTTTGTTTGTAAATTTTGCATTGAATGATAAACACGACTGTGGCCATCTTTCCCACAACAGTGACCATCTTTTCCAAAGTTGTAGAATAAATTAATCTTTTAAACCTAGGTACCACTGTATGTGTGCTGCCAAAGCAAGCATTATAAAATACTGATTCAGAAGAACTCAGTAAAAATGTATAAAAATGGTATTATTTTATTTAAAAGCTGATTAATATACAAATACTAAGGTGTTTCAGTGATAGTTTCTGATTAGCTAGTTGTCTTTGAAGTAAATGACAGAGACTTAAAATTTCTACTAGTAATTTTGTCCAAGGATGATGTATTGGCAATTTTTTTTCAAAATAAATTGATTATAGTTATATTAAATTTCAGATAAACTCCCAAACTTACAGACTGAGATGTGCTGCTTTCATTGACAATAAAGTTTTTTTAAGGTTTTGAAACATTGTTCACATAAAGACTAAAAGAAGGGGCTGGGGATATGGCTCAGTGGAATAAGTGCTTCCTTGGCAAGCATAAGGGTCTGAGCTCAATCCCTGGTGCCGCAAAAAAAAAAAAAAAAAAAAAAAGTGAGAAACTTGGGAGCAAAGGATAGAGCTTTAACATGGAAGGATGTGGGTGGGACAGGAAGAGGATATACAAACCCAGCTAAGGAACAGTGAGAAATAGGTTCAAAAAGGACCAAGACTTCATAGGTATGGAAGCTACCAGAGAAAAGGGGGATTTTTGTTATTAGCACTGGCCAGGGAAAAGTCAAGGAGTTTGAAAAGCTAAGAAAAAAATACTAAAAATTGTTTGAGTTGTACAAAAGGGGAAATTTGACAAGGGCACCTTTAGGAAACTGATACTTAAACATCAGGTTAATGGAATTAAAGAGGTAGTGGCATAAAAATAAGTTCAGTTGAATCTCAGAGATACTTGGCAAAATAGTAATAATACTGTAATACTTTCTCAAAACTAAGAAACAGTGGCAGAAGATAAAATAGCGAAAGACTAAAAAAAATCATTGAGAAAAGTGTGAAGAAAACTGGAATGATACAACAAAATTCAGGAATTCAGATGAAATGATTGTAAGATAGCATGGCAATCATATTCTAATACATACCCACATGGTGGATACTGTAGCCAGTGTGTATTTGTACCTTTACTCCAGATTAGTGAGTGGGAAGCTTTTAACTACAATCGTAGACACTACTTGTCAGACAAGTAATCTAAACCAGACATGTTTCATAGAGAAAACCAGACACATGGAAGTAAGTGTACATACAAAATATACAGCTAACTTTTAGTAATTTTAGTAGACTGGCTGTATATCACCAATATCTCAGTGTTTTTATGTGCAGCTGTTCCATTTTCTCACGGAATTCATTGCTTTAAATACAAACAGGTTTTTTTGTGTAAGCGTAATGATTTACAAATATCTGTAAAATATAATTAATGCTCAAGTCATAACAGAATATGTAGTAATTGTAATTAATAATTGCTTTTAGGTAATTTTCAGTACTTTAGAAAAAGTAGTTCTAATTGAAGTTTTTGTTTTGCATAATGTATTCCTACAGAAAAATAACATTAAAACAAGTGTGTTCCAAAGATTTCTTTGAGCAACAAATTTGTCCATGGGCTAACGAATGACCTTCATGAATAATTTGTATATACTTGTATATAAAGCAAATGTTCTGTGAATTTGGTTCAGTTCTCGACTATAGATTTTTTCATAGGCATGAGGCACCCAAGTACTATATTCCATTCTAGTTTTACTGTGAAAGAGATGTACTATAAAAAAGTACTGAAGCATTGTTTTCCACATAGCAGCTCTAACTCATTTTCTCCCTCCCATGTACTCATTCTCTGTGCGAAAAAACCCCTTTATATTTGTGTGAATAACTTAACATGTAAAAAGAGACAAGGATAAAATGATTAGAGAATTAAATATAGTGTGTGGTTAGGACTTAATTCTTTATTCAGCTTGTATTACCTGGGAACATACTTTCTAGCACTGTGAATGTGAATATACTGCTTGAGAAACTGGGGCAGAGAATGGTCATGAATGTGATTTTCTGCAGGTAGATAGTACCCTGAAATGCTTACCATGCCCATTACTTAAATTCCATCTACCTATTTCTTTTTATATTGCTAGGCAGAACCATATATTTAATTAATTTATTTATTTTTGGCAGAACCAGGGATTGAACTCAGATCCTTGTGTTTGCCAGTCAAGCACTTATCCTACTGAGCCATCTCCCTGGCCCCGGCAGTACCATTTAGAAGTTGTTTGATTTGTTATGTATTTGAAGATCATACAAAGAGTATTTCATAGCATAGGCTTTTATCTCTTCTAAAGTTCACTCAGACAACTCCAAAGGGATATCATAGTTTCATAACATTCTGGTAGGTTTTTTTTTTTCCAGAATGTTTCAAACTTCATTATCCATGAGAAGCACTGTTGCACTTTCTGTAAGTTCAAATTACCATGGATCACTTTCTAGGTATACTTAATTGTAAAACTGGTACTTTTAAAATCATAACTTACATAGTCTTTGAGAGGATAAATGTGAAAACTGATTTTATAAGTTTGCTTTTGATATATAACCAAATAGCCAATTATTTTGTTTCTTCATTGTATATTTAATGTTGTAGTTTTGTTGTTTTGGTGTGCATACTTACTACTAAAGTAGAAAATTTCCTCAAAACCCATATGCATTGTTCTGTAGTTTTTCTACCCACAAATATGTGTTTATTCAATCAAAAAATCCAAGATGCATTCATTTCATTGTCTTTCCTGCCATGTCTAATTCATTGCTGACAAGTTTTTTAAGGTACACATTTGCTTTTCACTTCCCATATGGGAGCTCTTTCTCTTTATAAAACATAGAATTATTCATGCCATTTATTTGCATAGATGTATTTTTTTAATTATTATTGGCAAAAGATAGCTAAATTTCTTAGCATGTCTTAGTCATTAGACTTCAGCTTTGTTTTGTTTTCATATTTTGTATGCCTACAACACTTACTGCTTACCATCAAGAAAAAACTCCAGCTTTAAGCATCTCTAAATGATGGTTTCATTCACTTTTTCAATCACTTTTTCCTTGTGTTTACTGAGAACCTATCATGTTCCGGACATTATATCAGAGGCATGGGTTACGTTAGTGAACAGACAGATTTATTTTTATTTATTTATTTATTAGATGTAATTTTATTGTATTTTGCAGAGTCAAAGCAAAACAGAAACAAAGACAGAAATGGAAACATGCAGCAGCATGCGTGAACTCAATGGCATGCACCTTGTGGAGATAAAATCTTATGTGTACCAAGGGTGGGTTGGTATGACATGGTTGTATAGAGCAGATGGAAAGTTGGCCTGGGGTGTGGGCTGTCCTAGAGGCCAAGAGGTGGTGCTTTTCTACAGTCTACACTGAGCAGGTGGGCAGAAAAGAGAGGTGTGTCTGGAAACTGAATGGGGTTTCAGTAAAAGCAGGGCCATGAGTTCTGACTGAGAAAAGTATAGGGAACAAAGTATGAGGCAGAAAAAATTCATGGTACAGTGTTTTCCATTTCTTCTTAAAAGAAATTGTGATGCTTACAGCTGTTAAATGTTTGCTTCCTAATGGCTGTGTCCATACAGCATTATTCCTTTTTTTTGGCCAGCTCAGCCTGCCCTGAGGGCGGGGCTGGTATGGCATGTGATGCTGGGGATTGAACTGCGGTCCCTTGTGCCTATCTAAGCTTGCCTAACCAGGTGCTATAGACTGCTGGGCTATCTCACCAATCACCCCCCCCTCCTTTTTTTTTTTTTTTTTCAAAATTTCAGAAGGATTTTTTTTGCCAGCTCAGGATGCCTTAAGTGCAGGTCTGGTAAGACTTGAGGATCTGGGGAGTGAACCACAGAATCCTGAGTCTTGTTTAAGCAGGCACTTAAACAACTGAGCTAATGGGCAGGCCCCCTAGATAGAGGTCTTGTCTTTACAATCTAGTGGAGGATTATCACTTGCCCTTTTTTTTCGTTCCTATATATTTACGTTTTTCCCAATTTTAATTTTGATTTCGAGGAATGAGACCATCTTATGCTTAATAATGTTTCCTCACCTAGCAGTTTGCACAGTACTCTGTATGGCACACAGTGAACATTGAAATGTCTGACTAAATAAAACAGAAATTAAAATACCTATGTAGATACATAGATCTACTTTCAGGGTAGATCATAATATACAGAGTATATTTAAGTTTTTTAGATTATTAGAAGGCTGGGAAGGGCAGTGGACTTAATAAAATAGCACTTACCTAATATGTGTGAGGCCCTGGGTTTAATCCCCAGCACCACCCCTTTATATAATAAAATGGGTAGATAAAGGCTAGTGTTACAATTTATTTTCTTTAGAACTTTGAAAGGAATATTCTGTCATTGAATGTTTAATTTTAAAATATTTTAGGCTGCATATTAGTTTGTCATATTTTCAGAATAAAGCATTATAGCTTCTAATTATCAAAATAATACATTCATACAGCTTTTAGTAGATTTTCTGTTCAAATGAATCATTAACTGCTTCCAACTTGCTTTATTTTTAGTGTTCTTAGGATGATCTTTGTCTGACAGCTATGGTGTATGGCATGTTCATGATAAAACAAAGACATTGTTTTTGTTAACAGAATTTTAAAACAATTACATCAATGAGCTGCTACAAGTTGCTTAATTTATCCAAAAGTACAAATGCTAAACCTTCAGCAAGTACCTCCCCATTGATATATGTCCCTTATTTGAAGTCCTTTATAATCTTTTGGAATCATAAAAAAGATGCTATAGTTTTGTAAAATGTAAAATAAATTTGTAAAACAAAATTGAAGGGGCAGTATTAGTGACTAGGCGATGAGTGCCTAGGACATAATATGTCAGTTTGCAGTTTGTGGTCCCCAACAGAGCAGAAAAGAGATCTGAACTTCTGGGTCATTAGTAAGACAATCATAATATGTTACAGACCATAGAAGTTGCCACACCTCTTTCTATCATTGTTACAAGAGTAGGACAGTGGTACAGGAACCCAACAAACTGGGAGGAGATAATAGAGCAGATCTAGTTGTAAGAAAAGCAAATAGCAGTTGAAACCTATCTATAAACTATCCTTGTGATAATCATCACATTTGTAATTTATGACACAACCTGGTATGCATTTGACAGTAAAAAAAGTATTAATAATTACTGTAGCTATACTATAACTATAGTAAAGTATAAGTTGTAACCCTGCCAAGTTTGAAAAATGTGTCAGTGGAACAGAAAAGGAAGTTTGTAGGTTAGAAAAAATACTTTTGCATACTTAGTTTGAGCTAGATTTCAAAAGAATAAAATCTTCCTCAATTTGTACAGAAAGAGCATGTGAGGTCCCAAGTTTAAGGGAGCTGGTGACACTGCTATTCATGTTTCCTTGCCTCCCATTTTCTCTGAAGAAGTGTTTCATGGTTCACTTTTCTTCCAAAACAGGTATATAAAACATTGTTTTAATTTATCTTTATTTTTTCTTTAATTTTCTTTCCTTTATAAAAGCCCATGTTTCTACTGTTCTCTTTAAAGATCTTTTAACATTTTCAAGTCATTTGTACTGGAAACATTTTCTGTTTCTTCTGAGACAATCTTAATTTCTCTAATATTGAAGGATACTTTCACGTAGTACAGAATTCTAGTTTAGTGGATTTTCTGTTTCAACCCTTGAGATATTTCACTACATTTTCTTCTCAGTTATATGTCTTTTGAGTAGAAGACAGATAAAATTCTTACCTTTGTTCCCGCATTGGATACATTTTATTCTTTGTTTTTCCCGTGAATTTTCTGGATTTTTTTTTTTCCTGCTTTGTCAGTGATTTTCTGTGGTCTCCGGGGCTTTTAGTTTGCTTTTTGATACTGTTTTATACTTCCTCTACTTGCTGTTATCTTAGCTAGATTTGTAGTTTGATGCCTGACATTAGTTTGGGGGAAATTCAGCTTTTTGTAGTTATGTAATAGGTTTTATTATTATTATTATTTTTTTAGTTTTCTTGTTTTTAGTTTTAGAGGTTACTTTTGCTGTGTCACTAATATGATATGAAATACATTCTTTATTACAGCATGGCTTTTTATTTTGTTTTGCAGTATTAGGGATTGAATTCAGGACCTTGTGCTTGCCAGACAGGCGCTAACATCTTCTTACAGTATTTTTGGTATCTAGTTTTTCTTTTTGGTGTATTTTTATTTTCTTGGCTGGCTCAGAATGCCTTCAGGGCATGTTTGGCTGGCTGGAGTTGTGGGGATCAAACCACAGCAACCTGAGGCTGACTGCTTTGTTGAAGCAACCTTCAGTATATTTTTAGAACTTCCATCACTGCTACATTGTCCATATATCTTTACCAGCTATTTGCCCTAGCATATGTTAATCACAATTATTTTACATTCCTGGTCTACTTTGAAAAGTCCAGTGTCCCTGCCACATCTGGTTCAGATACTTGTACAGTTTTTTTCAAACTGGTTGTTGTTGTTGTTGTTGGTTTTTTGCCTTTTAGTGTGCCTTGTTATGTAGTGTGCGTGTTTTACTTGTTTCTGAGATAAGGTCTCAATGTATGGTTCAGACTGGCCTTGAGTTCATGATGTAGCCCAGATTGTTCTCAGATTCTCTGTGTAGTCCAGTTTGGCCTCAAACTTGGGGTGACCTCCTGCCTCATCCTCCCAAGTGCTGGGATTTCAGGCATGTGCTACCATGCCTGGCATATGTACATATTTTTATATCCTTTATTAATGTGCTAGAAAGGGGTAGGAGAGGTGGCATTCTATATTCCTTTTAGTGAGCATGTGCCTCTGCAGTGCAAATTCAGGTGACCCCCTGCTCCCTTTTATAGTAAGTGAGGCGGAGTGGCTAGAGTAGAGTAGTTTTGTTTTTGTTTTTGTTTTTTTTTCTTACAGAAAATGGAAATCTTGAATTGTTAGGAGTTGGGTATTTTTCTTTTCCCAGGTCAGTTATACTTTACTCAAAAATCAGCAGATTTGAATCTGTTTTATACAGTTTCTCCTGAGACAGGTCTTGCCACAAAGAATAGCTTGCTTTGGCCTCTTTCCAAATGTTTCTTTTTCATCTCTCTCTCTCTCTTTTTTTTTTTTTTTTTTTTTTGGGCGGGCTCAGCCTGCCCTGAGGGTGGGGCTGGTGTGGCAGGTGGTGCTGGGGATTGAACCTGAACCTGGGATTAAACCCAAACTGTGGTCCCCTGCGCCTGCCTAAGGTTGCCTAAGCAAGTGCTTTAGACCACTGAGCTGTCTCGCTGGCCCTCCTTTTCTTTTTTTGCTAGAAGTTGATCAAATTCCTGAGGAGAAAATTCTAAAGCGAGCCCTGCCAGGACCAGTATGCCTAGGTTCCTTGGCATCTTTAACACTGAGATTTTATACTTGAGACTCCAGCAGTCTACCAATTGCAGCTTAGGTTCCTTACCTCAACAGCGTTGGTGGTTGCACTGGTTTCTGTTCTTGAGTCTTTTGCTCCAGTGCTGTGATTCTCTGCATTCAGTTGTGTATCTGATCTTGGGAGTGGTGGATACTCTTGTGTGCTCACTGCTCATGAATCCAGAAAATGCTGTTGTTCAGTTTTTTACTTGTTAGAAAGGTGCAGTGATTTCAGGACTCCTTATATGTGGAAACTGGTACAGAGTCTTATGTTCAGTTTTTAAAATGGTAAGTGTAATATTTAGAAACATTGCAACTCAGGTAAACAGTTTGTAACAGATTAGTTTGTTTTCTTGCCCATTTCCACCATTATATTTAAAATATCCACATGATTAAAAGAAAGTTATTACTTGTGTAGTTACTTGAAATGTTTTCCTCCATATGCCAGGAGATTACACCTGGCATATATTAATGCCATACATTATATTAAAAATAAATACAGGGGCTGGGGAGATGCCTCAGTAGAATAAGTGCTTCCCTGGCAAGCGCAAGGGTCTGAGTTCAATCCCCAGTTCCGCAAAAAAACCCAAACCAAAACAAAAACCCATTAAAAATTATAAAGGAGAATACTTTTAACATTAGTACAAGAAAAAGTACTGTGCTACTATAAAGATGGAATAGGCTGTTTTGGCAAATCCTAACTTCCCTTGCATTAGAAGCATTTATTAATAATCTACCAGGTCTTTAGTATGCTATTTTTGAGATTGATCTTTTCCTTGTGAAATTACACAACTCTCATGCAACAATAATTGTTAGACTTTCAGGTAATGTTAGAGTCATAGTTTGAAGCATTGTTCTCTCATCTATGGGTAAGGTTAAGAGATATACTCCCATTATTTTTACTGATGCAACAAATGGTTTTGCCTTTAGCTTTTGCAAATACCAACCATAGTAATTTCTATAGAACTTTATTTATGTCTGACCAGTCATATAATACAATAATAATTGTATATTGAATTATGGGGTTTAATTTTAATGTTAAATTCTTATATATAGCTAGCTTTTTAAATGCTTATGTAGAATTTTTTTATGTGTACTAACAAATCACAGAAAATACTATTTAATTTTATTTCCACTCCCAATTTTTCAGTATATTTCTCAGGAAATTTTCAATAAGGCAGATAAAGCACTAAAAGTTATATTTTAAATGTTAATTTAAACATAGCTTGCAGACTGGTTTAGAAGAAGGGGAGATACTATAAACATAAGGGATCCATTTTGCCATGTTTGCTATAATTACGCATGAGGCCCAAGGACAATTGCATTGTGATGATAGTTGGTGGAATAAAAAGGAGTGACTTGTTTGGAAAAGGGAGAATAACTCTTGCCTTGCAAATGTGGGAGATCAGGAGGAGGAAAAAGTCAAAGATAACTCTGAAGGAGAAATTTTCCAATCAGAAAAAGACCTTAGAAGACAGTCACAGAGTTTGCAACTGCCCTTTTCTTTCTCTGATTGTTTTAAGACCAATATCAAGAAACTTGGTTCAATGTTAATTGTAGTAATTGTTGTTTGAAAATACCTATGGACAGGAAAGATGGATAGAGATACAATTAGAGATTTGTGTGAGATTCTAGTCAGCTTCCAGCCTTTCAAGAAAATTCCATATTGGGGCCGGGGAGATGGCTCAGTGGAATAAGCGCTTCCCTGGCAAGTGCAAGGGTCAGAGTTCCATCCCTGGTTCCACCAAAAAAAAGAAAATTCCATATTAATGATTTTAATTAGAAAGAGCTCACAAATGTAGGAAGGTTTGTTTGCATTTTTTGAGAAATAGCGATAATAGCAACTAAATCTTCCTCAGGTCCATGCTACCTTGAATGCTATTTTAAATGTATCACTCTCCTTTTTCTTTTGTCTATCTCTGTCTTCTTGCCACCTTGCTTCATAGGAATACTGGAAAGGGTAATAAACAGTACTTAGAATTATTAGGGCCAGCTGAATAGCTCAGCAGATTGAAGTACCTGCAAGCAGGTGCAGGGGCCAGGGGTTCGAACCCGGGACTGCCATGCCAGCCTTGCCCCAGGGGCGTGTTGATATGGCAATTGAGACTGGGCATGGTGGCGCTCGCCTGTAATCCCAGCTCTTGGGAGGCTGTAAACAGGTGGATCACTAGGAGTCCAATCTAGTAGTGAGACCCTGAACACCCTCTAGACCCATCCCTAAAAATAAAAAAATAAGTAAAAATTAAAAAAGAATTATAAGGCCAGACCTATAGTGAGTGTTCAACAAGTGCTAGTTTCCTCTTCTCCTGAGTGCTCTTAGCAGGAAAAACTTTTGTTTTTCCTTAAAAAGTCTTTTAATACAGAAAAATTAAGTTTTGAAAACCTATGTAGTTGACTGTCTTGTAGTTGTAGGGATACAGTTGTAAGATGTTGATTTTGCCCACATGAAACTTAAAACCTTTCATAGAGTTGTGATTTATGTTAATGCGTATGTTGTTTTTAGTCACATTTTAGAATGAAAACATTAGAAATTAAAAGGCTAAATAATATACACAGGTAATGCTCCCATTATATATGATAATTCATTCAAAATAATGAAAGTTTAGATAAGAATACTGAGAAATTAAAGGCTAGCTAAATTATACACGAATTAAGAACTGTTTGCTTTTTTTTTTTTTTTTTTAAAGACAGGGTCTTGCTATTTAGTTTGGTTTTGAAAAACCACTGTGTAGTCAGGGGTGACCTTAAACTCTGGTGATCATCCTACCTCAGTTTCCTGAGTGATGCAATTACATGTGTGCATCATCACATCTGACTTTGACAGTGAAAGATATTAACAGTGTATATGGTTAATTGCAGCAAATCATTTGAAGTATGTATTGATGCTCTTTCAGTGTTTATCTACATACAGATACGCACAAATACAGGTCAAAGTGAAAATGCAAATGCACTACCAGTGTTGTATAAAATTATCTTTGGGCTGTGTGAATAAGGCTTATTTGAAATGCAAATGACTTATTTTCCACTTGTGTCCCATTTCCCCTATAGCTCACTGTATAAATGCAAATATTCCAAAATCGGAAAATACCTGAAATATTTTGGGTCCTATGTATTTTACAATGGGATACTCAGTCTCTAATGTTTTTATGGATATGGAAAGATCTTTATTGGTACAAGGCTATAATGAACATAAAAGTATATATTTTAAGTATGCCTGTAATTGTACAATTGACAGTTATATGCCATGTAACCACCACCCCTAAACAAGATGAAGATTTTCATCCTTTTGCCTAAAGCCTTCTACCTATTTCCAATTTCATATTTTATCTCCCTGCAACTGTGGTCTCATTTTTATCATTAGAGGTTACTTTGGCCTGTTTTTTTATTTTATTTTATTTTATTTTAT
>NW_004524578.1:32941142-32942547 GCF_000260255.1 Octodon degus
ACTTGTTAAGAGTGGGCTCGGGTTCTGAGGTTGCATTTTGTTCCTTCTCTTCATTTTGTGTAGCACTGTCTTCTGCCCTTTGTTGTAGATCTTTCCTGTAGTTTTAACCTTCACACGTACTGAAGTTCAGGTGGAGCTCTACAGATTTTGGACTTATCCAGCTGTGTCTGGCTTAGGTCTGGCTGCTGTGCTCAGCTCCTTCCTGCTGCGGACCTGGGCTAGGACTGGGTCTGTCTTAAAATTCTTTTAACGGAATCTGAACTTACTCAGTGATGGGCTTTCATTCCACTTTTGAGAAAACTCCCTAAGTCACTAATTAAAAAGACCTATGCAAAGCCACTTAGAATTAAATTCAATTTCACTCACATTAAGAGGTATCTATTAGCTGGACAAGGTGGTACATACCTGTAACCCAGTACACTGTGAGTTTAAGAATACATGATCACAAGGTCTAGCCCAACTTAAACAACTTAATGAGTTAGCAAGACACTGTCGTGAAGTAAGAAACAAAACCAAAAGAGGGGGGGGGGCTAGAGATACAGCCCCATGCAATGACCCTGGGTTGAAGGTTCAATTCCTAGCACTTATGCTCCTCCCCAAGTAGTTGTATGTATGTAATTATATGTCTCATGCAGTTCATGAAAGATGGTGTAGAATGAAGTGAATGAGCTCAGTATGTATCAACATCGAAAGGTTAGAGATCGCTTGAGATCAAATTGTTTGTCATGGCCAACTCCACCTATAAACAGAATGGAATAGAGTAGCCAGATGGAGATTACATGTAGAGGAAGATAGCACAGTTTCATTTGGTAAGGAAAATACTAGTTCAAATTGATTATTTCTTTGGATTTATGAGGATAAAATCCAAACAGTTGAAGTGGTTCTTAAACTCTTATGTGAACAGCATATTAAGGCTTTTTTGTGTTTTGTTTTCTAATTTAGGATTGTACTGTTTGTTTATTTATTGCGGTATTGGAGATTGAACGCAGGACCTTGTGCTTGTCAGGCTAGTGCTTATTTTACTGAGGTACTTCCCTGGCCCTCCTGTCATTTTATTTAAAACAAGTAGGATACTTGAATATATTCTTGAAAGAATAATCCAGGCAGATTGTTATATGTCATCTCCACTCAATAGGCTAAGGCAGAAGGGTGGCTGTGAGTTCAAGGCCAGCGTAGGCTTCCCAGGGAAATGAAGGTCACCCTGAACTAACAAGTGATACTGTCTCCAAAAAAAAAAGGGGGGGGGCAGCCAAATAGTTCAGTGGATTAAAGCAGATGCAGGGACCTGGGGTTCAATCCCTGGTCCTGCCGTGCCAGCCCATCCCCCAGGGCACATTGAGAGGGCATTTGAGACTGGATGTGGTGGCGCTCGCCTGTAATCCCAGCACTTGGGAGGCTATAAACA
>NW_004524578.1:32942647-32945761 GCF_000260255.1 Octodon degus
TTTTATTTTATTTTAGGGAAGGTTCAGGGACTCTTAGTGATCTGCCTGTTTACAGTCTTCCAAGAGCTGTGATTACAGGCATGTGCCACCAGGCCCAGTCTCAATTGCCATCTCAGGGCACCCTGCGGGTGGGGCCGGCATGACAGGCCCATGATTGAACCCTCAGACCCCTGTGCTTGCTTTAGGTCCTTTAATCCCCTGAGCTATTTGGCCAGTCCCTTTGGTCTGTATTCAAATTACATGTAAATAGAATAATATTAAAAATACAGTATATACTCTTTTGTCTAGTTTCTAACAATTGAATTTTTCCTTATAGGTCAGTATTTTAGTGTGTATATATACTATACTTTTTTTAGTTTTTTATGTGTGTGTGTGTGCAGGGTCATACTACGTAGCTCGGACTTTCAGTGATCCTCCTGATTTCTGCCTCCCTAGTGCTGGGATTATAGGTGTGCGCCACCGTGCTGGCTCAGTGTGTCCAGGGGTGATGCAGGCCCTGCATGCTGTCCCAGGGATGAAACCCGGGCCCCTGCGCTTACCTAAGCTATACTGCAATTTCTTTCTCCATACTCTTATTGGTGGGCATTTTAGTTATTTCTAGTTTGGGACTATTATAAATTAAACACCTATAAACACTTCTACAAGTATATTTGTAGGACCGGCCAAATAGCTCAGCAGATTAAAGCGCCTGTTTAGGCAGACTCAGTCAGTGGCTAGGGTTCGATCACCAGCCTGCCACCAGCCCTGCCCTAGGACATACAGTAGTTGAGAGGGCGTGGTTGTGCGTGCCTGTAATCCCAGCTGTTTGGGAGGCTGAAAACAGCCAAATCACTACAAGTCCCGTCTACAAAGTAAGACCCTATACACCCTGTAGACCCTTACTAAAATACAAAAAAAAAAAAGTATACTTGAGGACATGCATTACTGACGGTAGAATTGCTGGATCATAATTTAGATAGGTTTATATTACCAACAACTGTCCAAGGTGATTATAACATTTAATATTTCTTGTGTATAAGAATTCTAGATGCTTCATATCCTTTCCAGCATTTGTTGTCAGTTTTTTTAACCACTGTTAGGTGTATGTTTCCCACTTTTATATTAGACACTTTGTACTCACTGTCCACATTCTTCATTCATATTTATCTCTTATTATGCAAAATTGTTATCCCTTTTCACTGGATTATCATTGTATTCTTTTTTTAAATTTGATTTTAAAGAGCAAAAAAAATAGCAAAAACAAAGAAACAGTAATATACAACAGTATATATGGTAGAGATTTTCAAAACAAGAATAGCAAATTAACAATGGTTGTTATGTATTTTTATGATCAAAACTGTGGCTCAAAAAACTTGCTCAGATTAACAGATTAGTTACACAAGATTAGACAAATAATTGAATGTTAATGCTTT
This sequence comes from Octodon degus, assembly GCF_000260255.1. NCBI lineage: Eukaryota > Metazoa > Chordata > Mammalia > Rodentia > Octodontidae > Octodon > Octodon degus. The sequence goes on from NW_004524578.1 coordinate 32,944,060, forward strand.
CAATAACTTTTTACCTTTTTATTTTAACATTTATTTTAAAGAGTATAATCAGAATTAAGACACTTAGAAATAGTACACATTTAGAAGAACAAGATGAGAGGTACTCAACCATGTTTTTTGTATTGCACATTGCTATCTTTGGTGTAGTTGCTCAGATTACAGATATTAGCATATGGAATTAGTCAAAGTGAAAATTTTAAACATTAACTTCTATTTTCAAAGAACTGTTCAAATTAGTGGTACAATCATCTCAGCTATCCTGTATATATACTTGCATGAGCTTTCCCCTTTTTTCTTTTTCCTCATCTTTGTTGTTTACTCCTTATGTTCAGTTTCTTTCTGTGTTACTATAATACATTTCAGGTTTTATTCTTTCAGCTTCTTACATTTGGGAGACAGTGCAATATTCACACATGTTCAACTGGCTCCAAGGCAGAGTGGCACAAGGCAGAGAGCAAATTTGTGTGGAAGGGCAAGGAGCAAAAGTGCAAGGGAAAGGTGGCAGCAGCTCCAGCAGCTAGCTTCTCTGCCCACCTTACATTGTAATGCAAATTACCTGCCTCAGTGCAGGTACAACATTCAGACCCACAGTAATTAATCGCAAACTCCAGAAGCTGCCCCAAGACTGCACGAGACTTTGGGGGACACCTATATACAAACCATAACAATACTCTTAAGCAAAAATCTTGCATTTTGGTGAAACTACATATAGATGATCTACAAATTTTGGTGGGTTATGGTTCTGTAAACTTAACATAAGTTGAAAATATGTCAGAACTACATTTAGTGCTGTTCAGTGATAGAGTATTTACCTGGCACAGGCAAGCCCTTTGTTCTCCATTACTGTCAAAAAATGTATTTACATTACATTTGGCCTAATCTGCTATTTATTATATAGCTTAGCAACACCTTTTACTGAAGCAGATGAATTGTTTAGCCTCTTTGATTAGATGGGTACTAGAAGTTACACCTCACTGTCATAGCCCAGCACTGTGAGAGAGTATACTATTACTAACTCAGAACATGATTAAAATTTCAAGTTCAATTTCCTTTGAGTCTGTTTAGCTTTCATACCATCATAAAATTGGAAAAGTTGATAGTAGATGGGTAAAGCACTATTTCCTTTTGTGATTTTACTTTATTCCTTGTTGAGGTGACGTTAGTATGTATTTTTATAATAAAAATACATGTTTTTTTTCTGAGACGCGTCCTTGCTACGTAATTCAGGCTGCACTTGAACTCACTATGTATTCCAAGCTGGCCTGAAACTTGTAGCAATCCTCCTGGTACAGCCTTCTGAGTGGTAGGATGAGAGGTGTGTGCCACCATGCCTGACCTGTGTAATACAAATTTAACATTAAATCCTGGAAAAAAAAAATCACTGTAAAACTGGTGCCACCCCCCATGGTATATCAAATGGAAAAATAGGCTACTCAACTGTGTATTTGTGTAAAACTTTCCTGACATTTTCTAGAATGTTAATTGGTAAGTTAACCAAGAAGTTATTCAGAATTGGGATAAATGATATACTTAACAAAATATAAAGTTTGAAATATTTGGAGCTAAAATTTTTATTTTAATTGTAGCCCCATATGATCTATCATCTATATTTCAAAATTAATTGATTGATTTTTTTTAACTTTCATTCCAAGTAAAATGAAAGGTTTTTGTAAGGCAAGGTATTTGGAGTCTGTACAGCCTG
>NW_004524578.1:32945936-32948023 GCF_000260255.1 Octodon degus
GTGTGTGTGTGTGTGTGTGTGTGGCCAGCTCAGCCCACCAGGGGGCGGGGCCCTGTTTTTGACAGTTCACTTGCCTTAATTCAATAGCAATTTTTTTAACAACTTATTTTTATCCAGTGTTCCAAAAATTCATCTTACGAGAGTAGTAACTTTTTAAAAAACTTAGCATTCATCATGTCATGTCATTTCAATAAGAAATACAACTGGCAAAAGTAGATATAAAAACAAATATAAGTAACTCCTGGTAGACATATTATGCAGTAGGTGTGAACTTGAGCATGTGAGTTTTGAGAAGTAGATTTGTAATGAGTGTGGATATAATTTACTCTTAGAAGAGTAGTTCAGACTGTTTTCTAGTTTAGATGTTTAGAAAAAGATTTAAAAATTGATATGTATAAATGTTATTTCTGGGTGGTTATTAGTATCAGGATTCTTCAGAAAGCCTGAATGAATAGGACAATATACAAAAGTATATGAGATTTATTAGGAAGATTGGCTCACATGACTGTAGAGGTTCAGAAGGCCTGCAACAGACGGTTTACACTGTACGGTATATCCTGGGATGATGGTAGCAAAGCTCCCAGTGAGGGATGGTGTTTGGGGAGGCTTAATAGCTGAAGAATTCAAAGTTTCTGATACAGGAGAAACAAAACTCCCAACCTGTTAGATATCAAAGGTACCAAGTTTGTGCTTCCACTATGTTGAGGAATGAAATCATCAACCAAAGAACGAAGTTCGGAGATGTTTTAAGGAAAGAAAAATAGCTCTGGGTTTCTGGGAGCAGTCCTGAATAGGGGTGCTCACTGATGGCCTTTGTCGTAGGTAATTTATGTAGCAAAGTTGCAGTATGGGTGCAGTGTGGTCAAACTATAATTATAAGATTACAGGTATAGCCAGTGCATTATTAATCCCAGTAGGGAAACAAGTCATACAGCACCGGAGTGACTGATTTCTGTCTGCACTTACTGGACCAGTGATGTTAATTATAATGTAATCTTAAGTTACTGCATATGCCTTAGGGGGAAGCTTATGGGCCTGGTCATTGAATCTTTATCTTGAGGCCTGGCCTTTTTCAGATGTGCCTTCAGGCACAGTTCTGATTATTTATTTTTATCCTACTTCCTTCACAGCCCAATCCCTCTGACTATATTACTTTCTAACTTAGTTGCCTACAATATTCTGATGTCATAAAGCAAGAGAAGAGTGTATCTCAGTTCTGGGAGGGAGGGAGAGACGGAGCGGTGGAGGGTAGGAGAGAGGGGCTGCCAGCAAGACAGGCAGGCAGGTGGACAGACAGAAAAGACTAATTCACTTTTGCTGTTTTTGTTGTATTCAGGTACCCAGCCAAATGATGGTTCTTGCCCACATGAGGGGCTCATCTTCCCCACTTAGTCCTTCCAGATTCACATGTCAGTCTCCTGTGGAAATATCCTCACATCCACATCCCAAAATAATGCTTTACTGGGTGTTCTTTAATCTAGTCAACACTTGAAGTTAACACAGTAATTTTTAATATTTTCTTTGACTTGTTTTCTAAACAACATAAATATATATATATAGATATGTATCTATGTATTTGTATATATATCTTGTAATAATACATAATTAGTATATCCATGTCTTTCAGAAAATTATTTGTGTAACACATACCATAAAATATATAACATTTTGTTAACATTTATTTTAAATTCCCCCATTTTTACTTCAAGCAATAATAACATGCGGTTATTTCAGTCTAGTCACAGCCATGTTATCTGAATTTTTTTCTAACTCATTTTAAATCTTATGCTCATTAAGAGAAGTTGAAAAATACAGTTTAAAGAAGGAAAATAATCAGTTTTTACCACCGGAAATTAACTTCTTTGAAAAGTTTTTTACCCTTTTGCTTTTTACCCTTTTCAGAATCCTGGCATTGCATTATTTTGATCTGGTTGAAGAACATAAACTATATATCCCTGTTCAGCTTTATTACTATGTTCATTTGTGAAAACACTATAAAAAGAAAATAAATTCCTTGACATTTTATCTTTCTCTTCAGAATTTGAATTTTTTAATTTTTTAAATTATGACTAAATGTGCAAATAATA
>NW_004524578.1:32948123-32950870 GCF_000260255.1 Octodon degus
TTTTTTTGTTTGTTTGTTTGTTTGTTTGTTTTGCGGAACCGGGAATTGAACTCAGGCCCTTGCGCTTGCCAGTGAAGTGCTTATTCCACTGAGCCATCTCCCCAGACCCCATACATTATATTTTTTAACAGTTCTTTTGGAAACAAAATGTATGGTATCACAACCAGAGAGGGCAGCTACTGGATGCAAGGACAGAAATCATATCAAAGTGGTGTAAGGGCCAGTGAGGTAGCTCAGTGGACTGAAGAGCCTGTTTAGGCAAGCTTAGGTAAGCACAGGGACCATGGTTCCATCCCAGGCATGCTGCACCAGCCCTACCCAGAGCCGGATGAGCTGGCCACAGAGTCTGGGCAGAGTCCGGGTTAAGTGGCATAGGCCTGTCTGCAGATGCTGAGTACAGAAGAATCAGTAGGAGTCTGATCTCTATAGTGAGACCCTGTAACAACCAAATACATTAAAAAAAAAAAAAAAAAAAAAAAAAAGATGGTGTATATCAGTTATATTCCATTCCAGATTTTATTAAATTTCTAAAGTATTTAGATTTGACTTCAGACATTGCATTACTTCTGGAGATATTCATTAGATACACAGGATTTATGGGCTACACAATAAGATGAAAAAGATCTCTGTAATTCTAGTAGTTCCTTTGTATTTTGCTTCCTTACATTTGAATGGTTGGCCATTATAGCCAATTGCACACACAAGCATTTTTTTTTTTTTTCCTTTGTACAGCCATAGGTTTCTAAACTAAAAGACTTCAGAAAATATGATCCTAATAGGTCATCTCATATTTACTTTATGCTTCTCTGTTGCATTATCAGTAAACAGCTTTGGAGATGTTAAATTGGGAATGTCAGTAGAAACAGATAAAGCCAGGTAAGTCTCTCCCTAATTTCTTTTTGTTGCCCTCTTAGCAATTCTCCCTACTCTCTATATCAAAATTTCCTAGATCTGAGCTTTCTTACTATTTTCAATATAAGTTTTATTTTAGCCAAAGAGTGACAGAGTATAGCTCTTGTGCTGATAAGGGCGGTGCAATGAACAAATGCGTGAATCCTCTTTATACTTTATCTGTTGGAATCCTAACCCCTAAGTGTTGATATTAGGATGAGCCTTGTGAATGGCATTTTCCTTCAGTCTTTCTAGTCACTCTGAAACGACCCTAGAGATTTCTTTCTCACCAGAATTTGACCACTCTGATTTACACCAGACTGTGAGAAATAAATTAGACTTATATCTTCCAGAACTGTGGGAAATAAATATCCATTGTTTGTGAGATACCCAGGCCGTGGTGCTTAGCAACCTGAGTTGACTGTAAGCATTGCTACTTTCATTCATGCAGGTATTTTCTATACTTGATTTCTCACACAGCAGAATCAAGGGGTTACAACAACAGGGACCTTGTGGCCTGTAGACTACAATCTGTGTTGCTCAAGCTGACCTTAGACTGGGCTCAACTGATCTACCTGCCACAGCTTCCTTAAAATATTTTTTAATCTAGCCTTTTACAGAAAGTTTGCAGATTTTTGATCTAACAAGTAAAGAAAGAACTGGGAATTAATTCATTGTGTTTTTGGGCAAACCTTAACCTGGTATTTCAAGTTAAGGTTCCTTATAGCAATATTGTAGCATCTGAGCTTTGGATAGTATTACAATGTAGAATAACCCTAATTACTTTAAAATGGTCTGGGAAATAATACAATATTTAGGAGAAGCATGTTCCTTTAACAGCTGTTATAAAGCAGTTCTTAAGTTCTTCCCTAATTTGGGGTTCTTGCTACAGCAGTTACAGAAATAAAGAAGGATAAGAGGTAAAAGAAGTAGGAAGGTTGGTTCATTTTGATTTGAGTTGGCAATGAAAACATAGTTATTAGGCAAGCACGTCTCTCAGTGTTGAATTATTAACAACTGTCAGTTCAGAGTTGTGTGCATAGGCGCATAGGCTTTTTATTATTGTCAGTTATAGCTCTGCTATGTGTAGTACATAAAAAAGAGATCTGTCTTGTTCATTGCTGTATTCTCAATAACTAAACCAGTATGTGATTATAACAGTGAATTCAGATGTAAGATTTTATTTTTGTATCAAGAAGTTTTTAAAGGTCTGGAGTTAGTTGTAGCTTTGGAAAATTGTCAGTAAAAAACTGTCTTTGTGAGGAATTCATCTTTTTCGTCTAATCATCTTAAATATTAATCCTCTCAGATCATTTAATGGGAGTAACCATATTTTGTAAGTTTGGTGCTTGAGAATATAATGGTAAATTGATGTAAAATGTTTAGGTTGTGCATTTCTAGTAGTATTTTTTCTTTATTTAAGACACGGTCTAGAGGGTCGCACTACGTAGATTGGAGTCATAGTGATCCTCATGTTTTCAGCCTCCAGGTGTTGGGAATACAGGTGTGCACCACCACACCCAGTCTCAATCCCTGTCTCAGTGTGCCCATGGGTGGGGGCCAGCACAGCACGCCCGGTCAAACACTGGCTGCTGCGCTCTGCCTAAGCAGGCGCTTTAGTTTGCTGAGCTATCAGGCTGGCCCCACAGCTGTCTTTTTTTTTTTTGCGGAACCAGAGATCCACAACTGTCTTTAAATGATCCTTTGTAAATTGCTGTGGGTTCTAGGTTAAGGATTGTCATAAATTTTAAGCTTCTCAAATATAGTTAAATATATTTTTTCTTCAGTCTTTCTAAATAGATGTGACTTATAATAACAGAAATACTAAGTAACTTATTTATGGCTTCTTAAAAATT